>NW_006399819.1:6507998-6523598 GCF_000299155.1 Elephantulus edwardii
TCAGAAGAGACTCTGAAAATTGCACTAGAGTGTCAAAAAGCCAGAGCAAATGGAATGTATGGACATGTAAGAGTTTAATGGAATGTTTCAAAAGGATGCTTAAAAAGACAAAACAAAATATTATAATGGGACGTGCAGAGGGCTGAAATTGGAGAATAGAAAGAGAAGAATTCTCTCTGCATTTCTCAAGTTGAAAGAACTGAAAACAAATTTAAACCTTGAATTGCAATATTGAAAGATGCTATGGGCTATAGATTGAATGACCCACAAAACATCAATATAAGGTGAAGGGAATATGCATAATCACTGTACCAAAAAGAATTGATTGACACAAAAATTTCAGGAAGTAGCAGATGAGCAGGAGGCAATGGTAATGAAGGAAAAAGTGGAAGCTCCATTGAAGGCATTAGGGGGGGAAAAAAAACAAGACCCCAGGAATCGGTGGGATACTAATTGACTTGTTTTTGTTAACAAATGCAGCCCTGGATGCACTCACCAGTCTATGCCAGGAAATTTGGAGGACAGCTTTCTGGCCAGCAGATTGGAAGAGGTCCATCTTTTTTTCCCATTCTCAAGAAAGGTGATCCAACTGAAATGTGGAAACTGTTGAATGACAACATTAATATTACATGCAAGCAAAATGCTGGTGGAGAAAATTCCAGAACAGCTAAAACAGTTACATATATAGGGAACTGCCAGAAGTCCATGCAGGATTTAGAAGAGGACATGGCACTAGGGATATCATTACTGATATTTGATGGATCCTGGCTGAAAGTAGAGAATACCAGGAGAGTGTCTATTTTTCCTTTATTGACTGTGCAAAGATATTTGACTTTGTGATTCATAACAAATTCTGGCTGATGTTGAGAAGAATGGGAATCCCAGAGTACTTAACTGTGCTCATGTGGACCCTAGACCTGAACCAGGAGGCTGCGTGTGAACAGAGCAAGGGAACACTGCAGGGTTGAAAATAGAGAAGGGAGTGTGTCAGGGTTATATGCTTTCTCCATATGTATTTAATCTTTACGCTGGCAAATTATTAAAGAAGTTGGACTCTATTAAGAGGAATGTGACATCAGGGTTGGAGGGGTACTCACCAATAACCTGCATTATGCAAATGACAACACAACCTTGCTTGCTGAAAGTGAGGACTCAATGCAATTGTTGAACAAGATAAAGGAATGCAGCCTTTAATATGGATTGCATCTCAATGTCAAGAAATTAAAGATTTTTACCACTGTACAGATAGGCAACATTATGATGGATGGAGAAGAGATTGAAACTGTCAACAGCTTAATTTCACTTAGGTTTACACTTAACACCCTTCGTACCAGTACTCAGGAAATCAGGATGTTTATTGCATTGACAAAGTCTCCAGTTAGGGACCCCTCCAAATTATTGAGGAGTAATGATGTCAGTTTGAGGACTTAGGTGCATCTGATTTAAGGCAAGGTTTTTCCAATTATGTGCTATACATCTGAGAGTTGGATGATTAATACAGATGACAGAAGATGAACTGATGCCTCTGAGGTTTGGTGTTAAAGAAGAGTATTGAACATTCCATGGTCTGTCAAAAGAACAAATAAATATGTCTTGGAAAGAATGCAAGTGAAGAGTGCTCTTTGGAAGCAAAGATTTAGAGATTTTGCCTCATATACTTTGGGTGCTATTCCTTGTAGAGGGACATGATTCTTGGCAGGGTGGATGGTCAGTGAAGGAGAGGAAGACTCTCAACCAGGCAGATGGACATGGTGACTGTAGCAGTGAGTTCTAGTGTCAAGATGTGTGTAGGTAACACAGGATAAGAAAGGGATTCAGATCCATTGTTCATAGAGTCATTATGAATCATACTCAACTTGACAACACCTAACAACAACATCTGTAACAATAGGCTAAATTTCCCGGTGAAGGCCATTGTTGTTGTTGTTGATTGCCATCAAGTTGAGCACAACTCATAGTGATTCTATGAACAAAAGACCTAATGCCTTTCTATAACTATCATTGTTTCTCTAAGTTCATAGAATTTCCACAGGCATGTGGCTTAGGAAGTGGGTGCCACTCCTGCTTTCAAACCTGTTTTACAATTGGGAGCTCCACCAAACACTTCCCACATTGGGAAACTATTATGGCATTTTACACTCAATAACACAAAGTTCAACATCAGAGCAAACACAGATTACCTCAGTATGGCAAATTGACAAAGAATGATGTACAAAGTAGAAGAATGTTACTCCAAAATATATATTAAAAAAATGAATGCTTCAAGAATTTGCATGTCCTCCTTGCGCAGGACCCTGTTAATCTACTCTGTATAGTTACAATTTTAGTATATGTGCTGCCAAAGCAAGTATAGTGAAGGCCATGCCACCTCTATATTTGGTTTGCTGGTGTTGCTTACTTGGCCTGAGGGTTGCAAACTCAATGGTCTGAAACTAATTTGGATGAAGGATATTAGTTGCTTGAATCTCCTGACTGTCAACAAATCCCGGTGGAATTTTGGGGAGAGGGAAATTTACCTGGGTTGATATGGCAAAAGTGACTTCGACTTCCAAAAGCCATGACTAATCCTGGAGAGGATGAAACCATATTCCTTCTTGGAAGCAAAGATTTGAAATTCTATCTCACATAACTTTGGACATGTTGCCAGAAGGGGCACATCCTTGGAGAAGGACATCAGTGCAGGAGAGGAAGATCTGGATGAGATGTACTTACACCGCGACTAGGAAAATGGAGGCAGGTGTGTTAGAGACAGGGAAACATACAACAGCAGCAAAAATTGGTCCCAAGAGTTTTATTCCACCCATGACATTTATGCCTATTCTATTTAAAAGAGGCAATTTTTCTTCAGTTATATTTGAGGTGCTTTCTGACAAAAGGGGCTCATCTTTAGACACTATTATCAGAAAATACTTCATTGTTATTAATAAAGTTTTCACAAATTGGCTTTCTCATAAGTAGTTTTCCAGATTGTTCTTTCTAGTCTGTCTTAGTGTGGAAGTTCCACTAAAACCTATCCATCAGTAATGACCCTGTTGGTATTTTAAATACTTATGCAATTGCTATCAGTATCACAGTGACAACAGTAATGGGCTCTTCCATGTCAGATACAATGAAGATAGCACAAAATAGGATAGAGTTCAAGTCTGTCATTCATAAGGCCTCTATGAGTTGCACTGTACTAGGAGACACCTAATAATAACAAATATACCCAGATAAATTGAAGAACATTTCTAGATCTATCCTGAAGTATAACAATGATAAAATAAGATCCATACACTTTCAAAGATCATTACGCATGTTCGTATTTGCACATTGACCACTAATGAAAAAAAGATGAAGAAAGATTTATATAAATTTCAGCAGTCTGAAGTGAATAAAAGTTGTTAAAAAGATGCTAATAATCAAAGGTGATTTAGGTATTGAAGTTGGAAATAAAGAAGACAGAGGAGTAGGAAAATATTTGTTGATTGAAATGACACCAAAGATCACATGTCAAATTTTGTAAGTCTAATGTCACATCCATTGCAAATATAATTTTTAAAAACCTAAACAGCTATTCTTTATTAGATCTCACCAGCTAGAATACAATAAAAGCATATAGTAAAACTTCTTAGTAGGATCTTCAAAGTAGTAAATTTTTATAGAAGTATAGATTGAGACAAAATGAAATAACTAACAATTTCATTTTTTTCTCCATTTATTATGATATTTCCAATTTATCTGTCTGTAGTGAAGATTTTTTGTGTACTTGACATTGAAGGCTATAACCATATAATCCTCAATAACCATATTAAAAACTACAGTCTTTCATCTTCTTCAATAAGTGCTTCAGGTCTTCCTGACTTTCAAAAATCAAGGTTATGTTATCTGTACAAAACCTTTTGTTGATGAGACTTCCTTCAATCCTGATGCCACATTCTTTGTTAAACTTTTCAAATGATTTGTTAAACATACAGATTGAATATTTATGGGGAAACATAAAGTTCTGTCACACACCTTTCCTAATTTTAAACCATGAATGATTCTCTTGTTCTGTTAGAATATGGTCTACATAGAGGTTTTGCATGAACACACTTAAATGTTCTGAAATTCCCATTATTCCCCACGTTAGCCATAATTTATTGTGATGCACACACAGTCAAATGTCTTTGTATAATCAATAAAACACACATAAAAATCTTTCTGATATACTGTCCTTTTAGCCTCCATCTTGGATCATAAACATAGTTCCTTGTGCCACAACTTCTTCTGAACCCAGCTTCAATTTCTAGAAATTCCTTGTCATTGTACTTTCCCAGCTACTTTTTTACATTCAGAAAGTTTTTACTTGAATGTGATATTAATGATTTTTTTATAATTTCCACATTATGATGAAACTATATTTTGGGAATGGGAATATAAATTAATCTTTTCCATGCATTTGACCAAGTAACTGTTTCCCATTTTTATTGTCAGAGGCTGGTCCAGAATTTAATCTGTTTCCTGAAACATTTAAATTAGTATTCCATAATTAATGGGACCTAATTATTTTTGTCAATTCCTTAAGTGCAGATTGGATTTCTTTAACACTATTGGTTCTTGATCATGCTACCATGTAAGTGAATCACATGTTCTTGTTGTTGTTGATTGCCTTCGAGTTGAGCACAACTTATAGTGACATTATGAACAAAAGGCCTGAAGCCCCTTTACACATTGATGGATAAAAATGATGGAGAAATTAAAAATTATCAGTCAGAACAAATCCAATAGATGACTATGAAGACGAATGTTTAAGATTAAATCATATCCACCAAAAATATAGGTATAAAAGGACATAACTTGGAATCTTTGTAATGAATCCTCAAGAGCTGATAAATTAATTTGTAGAAGGATTAAGAGCGGAATGCAACATTACCTGATCCCATCTCAATACTAATAAAAATATTTCATTAGAAAAGTTTACTAGCCCAATCCAAGAAACTAAAAAGATAGCTACTTGATTAGTCAACTGAAAGTGACTCCCCTGTGCCCATTCCAAAGAGTGAAAATGCAACAAATGTAGAGAATCTTGAACAATATTGTTAATAAAACATACAAGTTGTTGTTGTTATGTGCCACTGAGTTACTTGTGGCTCTTAACAACCCTAAGTACAGTAGCTCTGTACCCTGCTCTATCCTGAGCCAATCTTACAATATTATTGTCTCTGACACACCTACCCTCACTAATCCAGTCTCTGAGTCAATCCATGTCATTAAGGGTCTTCCTCTCTTGCACTGTCCCACCAACCTCCCAAACATGATGTACTTCTCCACCAAAGGCTGATCCCTCCTTGTAACATCTCCAAAGTATGTCAGATGATGTTTGACAATCCTTGACTCAAGGAGCAGCCTGGTTTTACTCTTTCTAGTATGAGTTTTTGTTCTACTAACAGTGCATGGAATATTCAATCCTCTTCTCCAGCAAGACAGCTCAAAGACATCAATTCTCCTTCTGTTATCCCTAGTCATTGTCCTACTTTCTGATGCATAGCAAGTAATTGTGAATGCCATGACCTGGATCAGGAGCACTCTAGTCTCCAGACTGATATTGTTGCTCTTCAGTACTCTTGAGAGATCCGTGACAGCAGACTTTCCCATTAAAATTTTTGTTTCCTGGCTCCTGGTATCAAGATTGCTGATTGTGGAGTCAAGAAAACTGAAGCTGTTAACAATCTCAAATTCTTCACTGTCTATCATGATGCTGCCAGTTGGCCCAGGGGTAAGAATCATTGTTTTCTTGATGTTGAGCTTCAATTCATATTTAAGACTGCATTCTTTGACTTTCTGCAGTAATTGCCTCAAGTTCTCCAGAGTTTTGGCAGGCAAGGTTGTGTCATCTTCATAGTTTTGTGAAAGATAATTGAAAGTGGTTCCAGGAGTACATGTACATTGAACTGCCAGAAATTCAAGACAGATTCAGAAGAAGAGTAATTATGGAGGATGTAAAATGCATTCTGACGAAACCCAAATAACAGAAAAAGGTTTACCTGTGTCTTTTTTTACTAAGAAAAAAACATTTGACTATGTAGATCATAACCTGTTATTAGAAGGCACCAGTCCTTGGAAAAGGACACTGTACTTAGACACTAGATTGTTGTTGCTTTTAGGAGTCATCAAGTTGAGAACAACTCATGAAACTCAAACCTATGAACAACAGGTTGGAACTCATTCCAATCCTGTGTATCCTCATCATCACTAATACAGGGGAGCCAATTCTACTGTTACCATATCAATCCATTTCATTAAAGCTCTCTTTCGTCTTCACTCACCGTCCAGCATGATCTATCTCCCTTTCTAAAGAATAGTCTCTCCTAAAGATATACACAAAGTATGTGAGACAAAGCTTACCATCCTCGCCTCCAAGGAGTACTCTGGTTATACCTTCTCCAAGATCTGTCTGTCCTTTAAGTAGTCCATGCAATATTCAATAGCCTTCTCCAAAACCATAACTCAAAGGTGGCAATTCTTTGCTGCCATCCTTATTCATTGTTACAGCTCTCAGGAGCAGAATGTTGTTGTTGTTTGATGCCGTCGAGTCATAGACGACTCATAGCGACCCTATGAACGAACGGCCTGAGCACTGTTCGTACATAGAGTTTCCGGAGGCAAGCCATTTCCGAAGTGGATGCAGTTCGCTCCTGCTTCCAGGATTTATTTAGTCAAGCCTTTGGGCTTAAGGCCACCTCCTGGTTCAAAACCTTGGGCCAGGATGGCTAGTCTCACTCCGGGGACAGAGCAAACCTACACGTCAAACACATGCCCGGGAAAGCAGGCGACTCCAAAAGCTTGCCACGATTCCTGCTCTCACCCCACCATGCTCCTTCCTTCTGGCAAGGAGAGCTTCCCCAGACCCTGGGAGGAGCCAGCCAACCAGGAACAACATGGCTGCTTCTCCAGGAGCATAATAAGTGATTAAGAAGACAATGACCTGAATCAAACACACTTAGTCATCAAACTGACATCATTACTCCTCAGTAATTTGGTGAGGTCCCTAACAGTGGACTTTCACAATGCATATGTCTCCTGATCTCCTGACTGTGGTATCAAGGGTCTTGATTGTGGACCAATTAAGATGAAATAATTGAAAATTTCAATCTTTTCTCCATCTATCATGATGTTGTCTATTGATTCAAATCTGAGAATTTTGGGGTTTTGATGTTGGGATGCATGCTATTGAAAGCTTCAGTGTTTGATTTTCTGTAACAAACACTTCAAGTCTTCCTCACTTTTGGTAAGCAACATTGTGTCATCTGGATAACAAAGATTACTGCTGAGTCTTTCTCCAAACCCAATGCCACATTTTCCTTCATAATGTGCAGTGCATTTTTGTAATTTTTAAAAATAATTTATCAGTATTATATTTCAGAATTATCTGCATAAATATTAGTTGTTGTTGTTGTGTGTCATCAAGTCACCTGCAACTCTTAACCACCCTTTGTAGCTCTGAAACCTACCTTGTCCTGAGCCAATCTCATCATCTCTGACAGACTTAATTACATTTCTTCAGTCACTGAGTCAATCCATCTCACCTTAGGTCTTCCTCTCCTGTGCTGTTTCTTCACACTTGTAAACATGATGTTGCTCTCCTAAGACTGGTACCTCCTGGCAACGTGTCCAAAGTATATGAAATGGAGCCTCAAAATCTTTATCTCCAGGTAACAGCCTGGTTTCACTATCTTTTCACCCTGTCCTTCACAGGACAGACCTGTTTGTTCTTCTGTAAATCCACAGTATATTCAATACTCTTCTCCAGCACCACAACTCAAAGGAATCAATCCTTCTTCTAGCATTCTTAATTATTGTCCAGCTCTCAGATGCATAGCAAATAATTACAAAAACAATGGATTAGACCAGGCAAGTCTTAGTTTCCAGACTGACATAAGCTCTTCAGTACTCTAGAGAAGTGCCTGACAGCAGATTTTCTCAATGTAATTCGTCCTTTGATTTTCTGACTCCTGGTGCCAAAGGCGTTGATTGTGATACTAAGACTATGAAAATAGAGCATCGTTGTGTCTTCGTGTTGCTGTTGTTGTTGTTATGTGCTATCAAATGGCTGTAGTTCATACTGACCCTATGCACAATATCTCAGTACTCTATCCTATCCTGAGCCAATTTCATTGTCTCTGACCATCTGTGCTGATTACCCCTGTCACTGTGTCAATCCATCTCATCTGTTGTTGTTGTTATGTGCCATTGAGTCGCTTGCAACTCATAGCAACCCTACGTACAACTTCCCTAAACTCTGCTCTGACCTGTGCTGATTGCACTGTCTCCAATACACCCATCTCAAATACCCCAGTCACTAAATCACTCTACCTCATATAGGGCCTTCCTCTCCTGCACTGTCCCTCCATCCTCCAAGCATGATGTCTCTCTCCAAGGACCAGTCCCTCCTTACAACATATCCAAAGTATGTTAGACGGAGCCTCAGAATCCTTGCCTCCAAGAAGCTGCCCAGTTTAACCATCTCCAGGATGAAGTTTTTTGTTTTCTTAGCAGTCCATGGTACTCTCAATACTCTTCTCCAGCACCCCAGCTCAAAGGCATCAATTCTTCTTCTGTCCTCCTTAGTCATTGTCCAACTCTCTGATGCATAACAAGTGATTGAAAAGACAATGGCCTGTATCAGACGCACCTTAGTCTTCAGAGTGACACCATTGCTCTTCAGTACTTTGGAGAGGTCCCTAACAGCAGACTTTCCCATGGCAATATATCTTTTAATTTGCTGGATACTAGTGCCTAGAGTGTTGACTGTGGAGCCAAGCAAACTAAATCTGTGAACAATCTCAATCTCTTTACCCTCCATCCTGATGCTGCCAATTGGTCCAGTGGTGAAAATCTTTGTCTTTTTGACACTGAGCCTCAATCCATATTGAAGCCTGAAGTTCTTGACCCTCTGCAGCAAGTGTTTCAGGTACTCTTCAGTTTCAGCCAGCAGGATTGTGTTATCTGCTTAACACAGATTGCTGATATATCTTCCACCAATCCTTAGCCCACATTTTTCCTCATAGAGCCCAGCCTCCCGTATAATATCTTCTGCATACAGGTTGAAAAGGTATGGAGACAGGACACATCCTTGGGGTACACCCTTCCCAATTTTGAACCATGCAGTGTTTCCTTGCTCTGTTCTGACAACTGCCTCTTGGTGCAAGTATAGGTTTCGCATTAGCAGGATCAAGTGTTCTGGGATTCCCATTCTTTTCAGAGTCAGCCACAGTTTGTTATGATCCACATAGCCAAATACCTTTACATAGTCAATGAAACACAGTAAGACATTTTCTGGTACTCTCTGCTTTCAGTCACGATTCCTTTATTGTCCCTCCACCCTTCTGAACATGATATGCTTCTCCAAAGACTGGTCCATCTTGCAACACACCCAAAGTATGTGATATGGAGCTTCAAAATCCTTGCCTCCTAGGAGCAAATTTGTTTTACACTCTCTAGGACAGATCTGTTCGTTCTCTTGGCAGATTATGGTATTTTAAACACTTTTATTCTGCATCATAACTCAAAGACTTTGATTCTCTTGTACTCCTTAGTCATTGTCTGACTCTGATATTAGCAAAAATTGCAAAGACCATGGCCTAGGAAAAGTCATCCTTTCTTTCTAGTGCTACTGTAATTGATCTAATTATCTTCTGCAGATTCTCTTCAACAATCATTCAGTGTTCTTTCAGATATCTAGATATGATTGTTTATTTCTTATTCTTGAATTCCATTAGAGATTCTTTACTTATTTAAGTAAAAATTTGAATTTCTTGGCATAGACGTCACAGCCCAAATTTCTTAAGGCAAATCCTTTGTGATACATTCCTTGCTTAGCTCTTTATTGTCTTGTAGCACAATTTCCCCAGCAATATTATCAACTTATTGCAACTCTTGCATTTCCTACCTCATTTCACATGTACTATACATATTTAGACATGCTGTTTTCCAGTCTCTAGTTCCCATCTAGATTTTGGCCATTAAATTTCTACCTGGGATTGAACTCAAATAACAATTAAGTCCAAACAATATGACTTGATATTTTATTCTAAGATAAATGAGTTTCTTAGAAATCTGCAGGTAATTCTATCATACATTTTTAATATTGCAACTTTAATGAAAAAATATTGAATATACTATATACTTCCAGAGTACTAATAAATAAGTCAAGTAATACAACTAGAATTTTCCTTAGAAGTGATTATGACAAGACTGTGACTTGTATATTTTTGACATATCATCAAGGAATACCAATACCTAAGAAAGGACATCAAGATTGGTAAATCAGTTTTAAAAATGAGAAAACTCTCAATAGGATGGATTAACACATTAATAAAAAGAATAGCTTCAAATATTTTTTAAAAGTAAAGATAAAGGATTAAATAATGGGTTTTTTTTAATTACATAAGGCCATTACAAATAAAATCCAACCCAATGGCATTTAACAGTGATTTTCAATGCTTGCTGAAACTAAGGAGGACCTGAAGCGCTTGCTGCAGAGGGTCAAAGTCTGCAGCCTTCAATATGATTGAAGCTCAGCACGGGGCTGATTGACAGCATCATGGTAGACGATGAAGAGATTGAGATTGTGGACAGCTTCAGTTTGCTTGACTGTACAATCAACTCTCTTGGTACCAGCAGCCAGGATATTAAAAGATGAATTGCATTGGTAAATTCTGCTGTCAGAGACCTCTTCGATATAATGAGGAGCAACTATGTCAGTCTGGAAACTAAGGTGCACCGGGTATAGGCCATAGTCTTTGTAATTATTTGCTATGCATCAAAGCTGGACAATGACTAGGGATGATAGAAGGAGGTTGATGCCTTTGAGCTGTGGTGATGGAGAAGAGTACTGAATATATCATGGACTGCTAGGAGAACAAACAAATTTGTCTTGGAGAGGGTGAGACCAGGCTGGTCATTGGAGGAAAGATTTCTCATGCTCCGTCTGACAGTTTGGACATGTTGCAAGCCAGGATCAATCCTTTAAGAGGGACGTCATGCTTGGCATGGTGGAGGGACAGTGGAGGAGACAAAGACCCTCAATGAGATGAATTGATTCTGTCAATGAGGTAATGGGGATAGCCATGTCAGATTTAATAACATTGGCCAGGGATAGAGCAGGGTTTAGGGTGGTTGTACAGAGGATCACTATGAGTTGCAAGCAACTCAAAGGCATATAAAAACAACAGCAACAAAAATTAATAAAGTTTTGATTTTTAAGATATAAGATTTAATTTGAGAAACTTTCTCTAATTATAAGACTTTACAATGGAATGATATTTTTTCACTTATAATTTATTCTTTTGAGGGGTGTGTGTGTGTGTGTGTATACACATATATAAAATATATAAAGTTTTATAGACATTTCTTGTTTCCCTCTTTTTCTCCCAACTTGAGAGGTATATACACAAATTTAGCTTATTCTTCTTTCATTGGATACTACTACTAAACATGGAGATCATGGAATATTAATACTTAATGGAGATTGTAGTGTACATTGAGTTGATTCTGATTCATGGTGAACACAAATGTGAAGACTAGAATGACACTTAATAAGCTTTTGAAAATCAGATTTGAATTATGGACCTTAATTCAGAGGTATTTTTCAGTGGGTTTCAATTATAACTTTTCAGGTTGTATTTCAGACCTTTGCAATCTGCACTCCACAGCACTCCAGGGAGCTCTGGTGGTGTAGTGGAAATGAGTTGTGCTGACATTTAAAGGCTGTGCTTCTAACCCACTGGCTTCTTTGCAAGAGAAGATAGATAATCTCCTCCTGTTCAGATTACTGACTCTGAAACCTAGTAAGGAATCAATGGTACACAAAATTCATAGCACTCCAAAGTATCACAATACTCACTCCACTACCCTTCATACCCCTAAAAAAAATCGACTATCCACAACTTTACAAATGAAATTAATAGAACCTACACAATCACTTGTATTTTCATTATCTGAAAGATAATTTTGAATAAATTATGACAAGAAGCAGGACATCACTCACAAATGATTAACAGTGTGTTAGTTACCAAGTTGATGTTGTTGTTCTTTTGTTGCCATTGAGTCTCCTGTGACTTCTAGTGACCCGAAGTACAACAGCCTTAAACTGCCCTGTGCCAATCTTACTGTCTCTGAAACACCTACGCTCATTACCCGAGACACTGAATCAACCCATCTCATTGAGGGTCTTCTTCTCTTGAACATTCTGTCCCTCTCCAACAACTAATTCTGCCTTGCACATGTCCAAAGTATGTCAGATGAAACTTCAAAATCGTTGCCTCCAAGGAGCAGCCTGGCTTCACTCAATGATCTTCTCCAGCACCACAGGTCAAAGGCATCAATTCTCCTTCTATTATCCCTAGACACTGTCCACGTTTCCTGTGTATAGCAGGTAATTGCCAAGACCATGGTCTGTACCAAGCACACTTTGGTCTCCAGACTGACATCATTGCTCTTCAGTATTTTCAGAGGTTTCTTACAGCAGACTTTCCCAATGCAATTTGTCTTTTAATTTCCTGACTGCTAATACCAAGAGAGCCAAACAAACAGAATTTGATTGTAGAGCCCTACAAACTGAAGCTGTGAATAATCTCAATCTCCTCACCATCTATCATGATGTTGCCAATCAGCCCAAGTGATAATCTTTATTTTCTTGATGTTGACATTCAATCATATTAAAGGCTTCAGTCCTTGACATTCTGCAGCAAGCACTTCAGATCTTCTTCAGTTTTAGCAAGCAGGGTTGTGTCATCTGCATAACACAGATTGTTAATGTGTTTACCTACAATCGTGATGCCATATTTCTCCTGATAGAGCCCAGCCTCTAGGATAATCTGTTCTGCATTTGGATTGAAGAGATATGGAGATAGGGCAAATTCTTGATGTACAACCTTCCCAATTTTGAACAATGCAATGTCTCTTTGCTTGTTCTGATGACTGCTTCTTGGTCCAATTACAGGTTTTGCATAAGCATAATCAAGTGTTCTGGGATTCCCATTCTTCTCCGAGTTAACCACAGTTTGTTGTGATCTACACATTCAAATACCTTGGCATAGTCAATGAAACACACATAAACATACCTCTGGTACTCTCTCCTTTCAGAAAAAATTCCCTAGTGCCATGGCCTCTTCTAAACCCAGCCTGCATTTAGGAAAATCAAAAGATGAATTGCATTGAGAAATTCTGCTGTCTAGGACTTTTCCAGACTACTGAAGAGCAACGATTTTAGTCTGAAGACTAAGGTGTGCCCCATCAAGGCCATTGTTTTTGCAATTATATACTATGCATCAGAAAGCTGGCATTGACTAGGGATGATAGAAGGAGAACTGATGCCTTTGATCTGTGATGCTGGATACCATGATGTGTGATACCATGGACTGCCAGGAGAACAAACAGGTTCTTCCTGAACAGGGTGAAACCAGTCTACCCCATACTTTGGGTATGCTGCAAGAAGAGACACATTCTTGGAGATGGACATCATGCTGGAGGGACAGCTCAAGAGAGGAAGACCGTCATCATGTGGAGGGACAGTACAAGAGAGGAAGACCCTCAATGAAATGGATCGATTTAGTCACTGGGGCAGAGGATATCAGTGCGTCAGAGACAATACCTTTGGCACAGAATAGAAAAGTGTTTAGGGCTGTTGTACATCACTATAAGTCACAAGTGACTTTGTGGTATGTAACAGAAACAAAACCAAACTAGATTTATTAATACTCATGTAGGATTTATCTATTCACATAAAACAGACTATTTTGTTAGATGAGACTTTTCATACAAAAGAAAATCAGTTAACTAAATTTAAAAGACTGTAACACTAATATGTCTAAAGCGATACTGATCACCCATGGTGGACAGTGTTTGGTGGATCTCCCGATTAGAACAAGCTTTCAAGCAGAAGTGGCATCTACTTCAGTAATAGCATGCCTCTGGAAAACCTATGAACCTGGAGAAAGGATGAAAGTCACCCAAGTGTTGAAGGCTTGAATTCATAGGGTTGCCATGAGTTTTCTATGACTTGACAGTACTTAACAACAACAACAAATTTAAAAGAATGGTAATCTTGACAAGACTTAAGAACATTAATAATGGTGATCACTACCAATATTTAACATTTCATCCAAACTAAAATGGGGACTGAGTTGCATTTTCTACGACTTAATGATGTAGTAAAATATTTTTAATAAATAACAAATTGCCTTTATTCTTAATTTCATAGAAAAAAAATTGAGGTTAAATGTACCTGTTTTTCCTGTTTTGCAATATCAGTCATAATATTTTATAAATATATTGCTGTGCAAAAT
The DNA here is from genome assembly GCF_000299155.1 of Elephantulus edwardii. NCBI lineage: Eukaryota > Metazoa > Chordata > Mammalia > Macroscelidea > Macroscelididae > Elephantulus > Elephantulus edwardii. The sequence continues at coordinate 6,522,308 of NW_006399819.1, forward strand.
AATATTTATTTTTTTTAAAAACAAATACATGAAATCTTAAAATTACTTCCTATGGACTGAAATGCAGTAAAGAAAGAACCACCAACTCATTGCTTCAGATCTGATCCTCACTGTTTATTTTACTGTATGGAAAAATTGCAACAATATAGAAAATGAAACAGACTTTACAAGATGAATAATATATATTCTAGAAATCACTGGCACTGAAACAGAATATTTTAGAAGACATTTTGAGATAAATGAATCTTTTAAGTTAATTTTTTTTTTCATTTTTATGAAGGCAGATATATTTACATAAAACTGATCTACTTTATTAATTGAGATTTTTCAAACTAAACTAATGAAAGTACTTCTCATTAATTATTAAAAAAGTATATATTGACAGGACATGAATAACATTAATATTGGTGACTATTATTTCATATTGGATATATTCAAACTTCTGTTATTTTTGTTGTTCTGTGTCCTCAAGTCAAAACGAACCCATAGCTGACCTTCCAGTGGGTTTTCAGAGGCTAAAAGTTTCATAGGAAGAGGTGGATTAGAACCACATTTCATTGGTATTAAGCTCTGGTGGCTACTAGTAAAAAAACTGTGCTGTCAACTGAAAGACACAGTGTCTCAATCTACCATTTATTCTGTAAGAGAAAGATGAGCAATCAACTCCTGTATGACTCACTGTCTCTGAAAACTCACTAGAGGGTTAATTAACTAAGAGTTGACTCAAACTCAATGATATATGACAAGAACATTTGCAATAATCAAAGTCAACAAAGTAAATTCAAATTAAGAAGAAATATTTTAACATATTTTTTCTACTTAAAGTATTTTTATTATAATTTTAGTGATAGCTTACAAAACAAATTGGCTTTTAATTTATTTATTCATTCATTCACATTTCCTTCCTACCCCTTCCTCAATTCTATTTGTAATGCATTATCATTTTCCTACTTGTTAATTGTCATACATATAATGTCTAAATATCCACTCTTTTCAGATTGACATTCACTTCACCTATTTCAGTGAAGGATTTATTTTCTAGCATTTAATATCCTTCCTTCCTTAACCACCCTACTTTTATAACAGTGGCATTATATAATGTTTGTCCTATTTCTTTTTTTTCTTTTTTAGCCTTCAATAAGGACTGAGGATCAATGTTAAGAAGACAAAAATTCCCACCACTGGACCAATAGGTAGCATCAGGATGGATGGCGAAGAGATTGAGATTGTTCACAGCTTCAGTTTGCTCGGCTCCACGGTCGACACTCTTGGCACCAGCAGCCAGGAAATC
>NW_006399819.1:6523893-6537066 GCF_000299155.1 Elephantulus edwardii
CTTTAGAGAGGGACATCATGCTGGGTAGAGTGGAGGGACAGCGCAGGAGGGGAAGACCCTCTTTGAGGTGGATTGATTCAGTGACTGGAGTACTCAGGGTGGGTTTGTCAGAGGCAATGAGATTGGCACAGGAAAGAGCATGGTTTAGGGCTGTTGTACATAGGGTCACTATGAGTTGCAAGCGACTCGACGGCACATAACAACAACAACATTAAATTTTATTAATTTTAATGAATATTTACGGAGATTTGGGGTTTTCATTCATTCATTGTTGCACTATTTTCTCTACCCTCCTCCCCAGTTCATTCTTCTTTTTTTCCCCCTTGGAAGTCTGTTTTGAATGTCCACTTGCCACAGTACTTCACAAAGCCAGTTCTGATTCATTTCCTTTGTCAGTGTGTCCTTTGCTATTCCCTATCACCCCTCCTTGAGAGAGACTTCACCCTGATTCATAAGGAAAAGGGGACGGTGTATTCTCTTAGCTACTTCCTGCTGAAAAGGGACGCTGTAGGTTTCAGGGTGAAGATCTTCTCTTACTACTCTAAAGGGCCCCTTTGGCAATAGGAAACACATAGACTATTATGGAGATTGATTTTGGAATTTAGATGCTCTGTTATCAATTGTGCCTAGCCGTGCATGTTTATATCCTTGAAGATGTAACATGGAAGTGTTGCAGCCTAGAAGACACAAATTTAACAAGTTAAAAGTACATGAGCCAAAAATTGAAAAGCAGTAATATTCCATGTAGGGGCTCTAATAGTGGCACCAATAAAGTTACCGAGGGAAGGTAGTTCTTACAATAAAAGGCCTATTTACTAGCACTTTGTCTATTATAGTACAAAGTTTAGGAATCACAAGATGTAGAGGTTCACCTATGTCATTTATTGTTATTAAGTCCTGGAGAAAATTCCATCCACCACTGGTTTCAAGGAAAATATTTCAAGAAACATAGTATCTTTCAGACTCATCCGCGTTTAATAGTATTTTACATTATTATTGTGTTTCAATGCTATCTGGTATTCCATTGTGTGAATGTACTACTACTGCAATAAACATAGTTATGCATACATCTGTTTGTATCCAGTTCTGACTTTCTCTAGATTATAGTCCCAACAATGAAATGTTGTTATGTGTCACTGAGGCACTTACAATACATGGTGACCCTATATACAATAGTTTTGATCCCTGATCTATTCTGAGTTAGTCCCATTGATTCTGACACACCTACCACCATTATCCTAGTTACTGTGTTAATCCATCTATTCTGTTGTTGTCTTCTTCTGTGTTGTCTTCAATCCTTCCCAACATGATGTCCTTCTCTATGGACTGGCTCTTCTGACCATGAGTCCAAAGTATGTGAGATAAGCTTCAAAATTCTTGCCTCCAAAGAGCAACTTGGTTTCATCCTGTCTAGGACTGACCTGTTTGTTTCTTTGGCAGTCCACAGTATAGTCAATACTCTTCTGTATCACAAAAACTCAAAGGCATCAATTTTTCTTTCCAGTTTATTCCTTGTCCTGCTCTCAGATCCATAGCATGTAATTAAAAAGATGATGGCCTTGTGGGAGTTCTGGTGGCCTAGTGGTAGGGAGCTGCACTGCCAACCCAAAAGAAGATGATGGCCTGAATCAGGCACATTTAGTATCTACACTGACATAATTACTCTTTTGTACTTTTTAGAGGTCCCTGACTTCCCCAATACAATTCGTTCTTTGATTTCCTGACTGCTAATGTCATCCACTTCCTAAATAGCATGGCTCTGGAAACTACGAACTTTGATAAATGATGATAATTATAGAAAGGCTTCCGGCCTTTTGTTCATAGGGTCACTATGAGTCATGCTCTACTCAGTGACAATAAACAACAACAGTGCCAGCAGTATTAGTTGTGGAGCTAAAAAAGCTCTGCAAGAAATTGTTAACAACATCAATATCTTCTCCATTTATTGTGCTGCTACCAATTGGCCCATGGTGAGAATCTTTATTTCCTTGATGTTGAGCTTCAATCCATACTTAAGGTTGCAGTCCCTTGAACTTCTGTAGCACATGCTTCAGGTCCTCCTCACTTTCAGCAAGCAGAGTTGTGTCATCTGAATAATGCAGATTGCTGATGAATTTTCCTCAAATTCTGATGCCACATTTTTCATCATAAAGCCCAGCCTCCAAGATGATCTGTTCTGCATGTAAATTGAAAAGATATAAGGAGTTAGGACACGTCCCTAACATACACCCTTCCTGGTTTTGGGCCTTGCAGTGTTTCCTTGCTCTGTTCTCATAAGCACAATGAAGTGTTCCAGGATTCTTTTTTTTCCTCAGAATCAGCCATAGCTTGTGATCCACACAGGTATATGTCTTTGCATAGTCAGTTAACCACATTCTTTTAATACTATCTGCTTCAGCTAAGATCCATCTAACATTAGGTATGACATCCCTAGTACCACAGCCTCTTCTAAACCCATCATGCACTTTTGGCAGTTCTCTGTAAGTGTGCTGTTCCATTTGTTTTTGGATAATTTTTAGCAGAATCTTGCTTGTATGTGATATTAATATTGATGGATAAGTTGTGAACTCTCTTGGGGCAATTTTTTTTAATACAAACAAATATGGGTCTCTTCCAGTCAGTTGGCCAGGTGGTTGTCCTCCAGATTTCTTGGCAGAACTTGGTGAGTGCATCTAGGGCAGTGTTTGTTTGTTGGCATATGTCAATTGGTATACTGTCAATTCCTGGGGTCTTATTTTTTGCCAGTTCTTTCAGAACAGCTTGAACTTCTTCCTTCATCACCACAGGCTCTTGTTCACATGTTGTTTCATGAAATTCTTCTATGTTCACCAATTCCTTTTGGTACAATGTCTTTCTATACTCTTTCCATCTTCTTTTAATGCTTACTGGATCATTTAGTGTTCTGCCCAAAGCATCTTTAAGTATTGCAATTCGAGGCTTGAATTTGTCATTCAATTCCTTCAGCTTAAGAAATACAGAGTGAGTTTGGCCCTTTAGATTTTCTGACTCCAGATTTCCACCTATTTCATTATAATAATACTTTATGTTGCCTTACCATGGTGCCCTTTGAAATCTTCTGTTCAGCTTCTTAATTTTTTTATTTCTTCTGTTTTGGTTTCTCAGCACTCTAGTATAATATTCAGAGTCTCTTCTCACATCTATCTTGGTCTGTCTTCCTTCTCTGCCTTAGTAATGACCTTCTGCATTCTTCCTGGATTATATTCTTGATATCCTCCCACAGCTCGTCTGGTCTTCACTCATTAGTGTTCAAGGCCTCAAACCTATTCCTGGGACAGTACTGAAATTCAGGTGGGCTAGACTAAAGGTCATATTTTGGTTCCCATGAATTTGATTTAATCTTCCTTGTTTCAGCTTGAAGTTGCATACGAGTAATTAGTGGTCTGTTCCACAATCAGCACCTGGCCTAGTTTTCACAGCTGATAATGAGCTTTTCCAGTGATTCTTTCCATGTGTGTAATCAACCTGATTCCTATGCACACCATCAGGTGAAATCTATTTGTGCATCCTGAATTTATGTTTCTTATAAAAAGTATTTCCAATGAATAAATTGTTGATTGTATTTTATCATTCTAGCTCCAGCTTCATTTCTGTCACCAAATCCATGATTTTCCAACTACTTTTCTTTCTGGTTGCCAACTTTTGCCTTACAGTCACCTATTATTTGAATGCCTCTTGACTGAATGTTTGATTTCTGATTGCAAAAGTTGGTGGAAATCTCCTATTTTCTCCTCTTTGGCTCTAGTTGTTGGTGCATATATTTGAATAACAGTGGTATTCACTGGATTTCCTTGTATGTGTATGGTTATTATCCTGTCACTCACAACATATTTCATGATGGGTCTAGAAATTATTTTGTCAACTATAAAAACAACCTCATTTTTCTTCACCTTTTAAATCTCCAGCATAGTAGATCATATGATCTTCTGAGTCAAATTGTCCCATGCCAGTCCATCTCATTTCACTAACACCTAGTAACCCAATATTTATGTGTTTCATTTATTTCTTAACTATGTCCTATTTTCCTACGTTCATGGTTCTCGTATTTCATGTTACAGCACTCGTGCCTGCTTACACTTGTTCTTCCTTCTTTGATTTGAGGGCTCAGCCTCATTCCATATCCGACTGTCAAAGTATCCTCTACTATACATAGGTTATTTCAGAAGTGTATGACCAGTCTTTCTTCCTAGTCTTTCTTAATTTGAATGCTCAGATTTAGAACAATATTTGACACACAAGCATTTTACAGAAAGGACTAGGTGAGAGACACTTCCCCAATTATAGAAATAACCAATACATTCAGTGTTGTCACATGTGCTTTGACCCATGACTTCCCTTGCTCCACTAGCATTCCTTTCTGTCCCCATCTATGCCATTCAACACCTATCTTCCCCTATCCAGCCCTTGATATGATGGCTTATATCTCAAACCTTCCTGGCTTCTGTGATTCCGAACATCTCACGCTGCTACCAGTTTCTTATTTAGATGAAGTTTAATTTGAAATCCCTCCTATAATCTTTACAAATTTGAGCACTACTTTATTGTGCACTTTGGCAAAAAAGACTTATGTAGGTGTTGAGCTATGGTGGTCTAATTGGAAAGGAGTTGTACTGCCAATATAATGGAAGCCAATTTTAATTCATCATCTATTTTGCAGAATAAAGATGGTCAACCTCCTCCAGTTTAATTTACAGCCTCTCAAAACTGCCTAAAGGGTCAGCCGTGAGTTGATTCTGATTCAATGTCAAAGATAGATATAGTGAATTAATTAGTCAGTTAATAAGCACATGAGACTATCATGAACACCCTACTGTTATATCACTGTATTTCTTGATGATTTTTAATACAGATCACATAGCCAAAATATAGTCACAATTATGCCATCCAGTGCAGAACTGTGGTATAAAATTGGAATTATTACAGCTAATGCTCAAAAACTTAATTTGCTTGCTCTCTCACTCTCTTCCCTCCCTCTTCTAGCATCTGAACCTTGTCATAACTAACAATCTAGTGGGTTCTAAGACTGTAAATTGAACTGGAGCATATTGCCTAACCTTAGAATTCCCACAAACTCATTTCCGCAGAACCATTTCCATGGAGCCTCTAGTGGATTCAAAATAGTTAGAGGTACACTTCTTTATGTTAGCAACACAACTCCTAAACACTACACCAGCAGAGTTCTCCTCCACCAATGCATAAGTCAAATGTACCATTAAGTGCTAATTATGTGTGTCTCTCAATTTTATTATTTTTACTTTCTGATGATGTAGGCTAATGGTGACAAAACAAGTATGAGGAAGCTCAGACTTGTTATCTCTTCTATCAGGAATGAATATGGTTAAGTCAAAGCAAGATAAACTAATCTACATTTCTTCCTGAATTTTTAGTGTATATGTCACAAAATATGCACTCATTCATTCAAAGACAATAGCTTTTCTGATAATAGACACTACTAAGTTAAGGATATTTAAGTACAATTTATCAAATATAGTTCCTGCAGTATTAACTAATGCATTTACGTAAGAGAAACTTATGTGGACATAAACCCTTAATAAGGAGTTATCTTCAAAAAGGCCATGGAATTTGGAGGGATTGAGAACTGCATTCTTTAAAAAAAATAATTAACTATGACATTTATTAAAAAAAGAAAGCTAAATCAACATGCCCACTCTTATACACAGAACCATTTATCACAGAACAGATGGTTCCCTAAAATTGAAACTAAACAGTTCTCGAAACATGACAATCCATTTATCTTAATGTGAACATCCTCTAGCAGATATCAAAAACCAACTGAGGCAGATTTATAACTTTTGGAGTGTATTATGCATGCACTTGAAATCCAAGAAAGAATGTTTGCATTTAATAATCTGATTCATATTGGTAAATGGCACATGAAAATGTATAGCAAAACAGTGCTTAAATATTTTGATTATATTCAAAACAGCTTTAGTGAGAAATATAATATTTATCACAAATATTTTTAAGCTGTGTATTCTGTTGTGTGGTAAAATTATCTGAAATTCCCTCTGACTGTCACTACCTGAATAAATATTTGAAATCTTAGTATCTTTTATTGTCCTATATAGTTTTACAGTAAATTAATGTACACATTCAATTTCATACTCTTAATTTTAGTATTTATTATTTATTTATTCAGGAAGAAGTTATTAGACAACTGCTATGAAGTGTCCCACTCCCTGTCTTATTGTCATCAAGTCAGAATTGACTCATTGCTGACCCTCAAATGGATTTCATAGGCCATAACTTGCACAGGTGAAAATTATTCATCTTTCTTCTCTAGGTGGATTTGAACTTCCCCAAAAGCTTTGCCTTTGGGTTAGTAGAGTACCCTCTTATGGCCTAAGTAATCAGAGCTCCCCTGTGTTGTGATAGGAACTAGGAATAAAGAGAAAAATTAAATATTTCTATTTCGGCCTTACCTCTTGTTCTTTGGCACGGTGTGGAATATTCAGTATTCTCCAACCCCACAACTCGAAGGCATTGTGTCTTCTTCTATCATCCTAATTCATTGTCCAGCTCTTAGATGTATAGCAGTCATTAGATAAACCATAGCTTGAGTCAAGTGCATCTTAGTTTTTAAATTTATATCATTGCTCTTTAGAATTTGGAAAGGTCCTTGACAGAAGGTTTCCCAATGTTGTATGTCACTCAATCTCCTGACTACTGGTACTAGGGGTATGACTGTGGATCCAAGAAGGATGAAATCATTGACTTTTCCAATGTTTTCTCCATCCATCATGAAGTAGCCTATCGGCCCAGTGGCAAGGATTTTCATTTTCTTTCTGTTGGGATATACTCCATTTTGAAGGCTGTAGTCCTTGATCTTCTGCAGCAAACATATCAAGTCTTCCTCACTTTCAGCAATCAACGTTGTATTCAGCAATCAACGTTGTATCCAGCAATCAACGTTGTAGGTCATCGGCATAGCATAGCTTCTGGTCACACATTCTTCTCCACAGAGTCTAACTTCTCAAATTATTTGCTAAGCATACAGATTGAATCGGTATGGAGAAAAGAATGTCAAAAGAATAAACAGATATACCTTGGAGAAAATGCGACTAGAGTTCTACTTACAAGGCAAGGATAATGAATCTTCATATCACACACTTTGGGCATGTTGTTAGGAAAGGCTATTCCTTGAAAAGGGATGTCATGCTTTGATAGGTGGAGGATAGAGGAAAGAGGGGAAAGCCTGAAGAAGATGGAGTGATACAATGATTGTAGCTTAAGTTTATCAAAGATGATAAGAATGGCACAGTATAGGATAAGCTTAGATCTGTTGTTCACAGAGATGCTATGAGATATACTTCATTGATGGAACCTACAACATAATTCCTTCCTTGATGATTTTACAGCATAAGTAGAAGAGATAAATATAAACATATAATAAAGTTAAATAAGAGTTCATAAGTAGAGAGGAAGAATAATATGGAAGTATAATATGTTCAAGTGCTCAGTGATCTTTCATTTTTACTGCTTTCTCCACCTTTTTCTTCATTCAAGTCACTCTTCTCTCTTAGACTTCTTAGTTTAGGGGGCAAGAAATGAACTGACAGCTTTGACCAGTGATAGAGAATAAACCCAATAAAGAAAAATGTGTTCAAACTAGAAAAGGATTTTCTATATTGAAGATAGGAAGAATCAAAATGAAAGTCAAGATGACCAGGTTAGAACAATGTGATCTCTTGCTAATGCATTCTTCAATCTTGATGAGGGCAGTTTGCTGGAGTCAAAGTTGGGAGAAAAGATTCCCTAAATAAGTATTTGGGTTAAGAAAGTCAATGAAGACTCAACCATTTTCTGCATTGCTCAGGTAGACCATCCCAAATAAATAATAATTGTATGCTGTGTTAGGCAGATTGGTTTTTGTTTCAAAAAGTGTCCTTCACTAACTTGTTATATTGCAGGAATGGATGGACATTCACCCTTTCATTCCTGCATTCATTCAGTAAAAGTACTAGTTAATTTTTCTAGAAATTTGGGATACGTATATTTTGAAAGGCTAAATTCTAAGATGGCCGTAAATGAACACCCTTACTCTTTTATTATCTTGTCCACTTTGAGTGCAGGAGAAACTTGTGAATATAACAAAATATTTCTCATGTGATTATAGTACTTTTTATGGAAAATGGTGAATTGTTTGAGTGGGCATAACTTATTCACACAAGAGTTAAGATATACTTAGGTCTACTTCTTAGCAATTAAATGCTGTTTCTCTCGACATAAGAAAATTACCTTCTTCACCTTTCCAGAAAAATGAGGCATAAATTCAAGCCAATGTTAGATAGATATCAATTCAGTCCTACATCCAAATTCACGAAAAGAAAATATATTAGTGATTGAGCTAAGTGTTCAAGGTTTCAACCTTATTCATGAAACTAGAGATGAAGCATATTTTTTTACAATGAAAAGCTATTGTGTGTGTGTGTGTGCATACATACAGAGAGGTGTCTGTTGTAAATATTATTTGCTGAAACGGGGCTTGCCAAGATTTATTCATTGTGTTATGCTCAGAGCCTAGTGCACTGTCTGATTAAACAAATGTTTACTGAGTTGATAGTGAATAAATGAGCTTGAGCAAGATAGAGAATATTGAACTACAGGGGCCAGAAATAGATTTAATTGTTTGGGGTGTAGACAGAAAAACATCTTGGCTTGAACACAAGAAGATAGGCTCAGACAAGGCAGAATTCTGAAAGGAATTCCCCAGAGAAAAACTCCACTGGAAGTTCTCTGTAATTATCTGCTCACGCAAACCACAGCTTGCAATATGTGCTCCTATTATTTTTTAACTTTAAATTTTTAAAATATGTAATTATCTATAATTGTTTATCCTCTCAGTTTAAAAAGCCTGTATCTCATTTCAACCAAAAGTACATAATAAAATATTTAACTAAATGCAGAAATATAACACTTAAAAGAATTAACTGTCCTTCTAATTACTCCTCTTTGGCCTTTCATTCTTGAAATAAAGACCAGAATTATCTAAGGTAGAAAACCTCAACACCTTGGCCAGAAAGCCCTCCTTTATTGATAAAAGCAGGATGAAATGGTGGGTTTATTGTGAGATAAAGACATTCAATCTCACTCATCACACTAGGCATGTCAGAAAAATTGCTTCATGGATGACAGTAACATATCTACTATATCAGAGAATGATGGACTTTTGAGATGGAAAGGCTTAGGTTATGTCAGAGCAATCCTGGACAGTGTAAGATAACAAAGTAGTGCAGCCATCTCAGTGTGTCCATATGTTCCAATTCCAGTGGGGATAATGATCAGAGGGTTAATCCCTTAGCCCTTCAGAGATTATTCCATATTTTCAGAGCTATCATAGCAACAAGATAGTATCCTATATTTCAGTTCTAGTACATATTTTTAAAGGTGATCTTTAAGAAGAAAAATGTTATTGCTAATACCTTCAACTATTTTTTAGTATATTAAAACATATTCCTTGATCCTTTTTTATTTATTCACTAAAACAAGTTTATCACCATTCCCCTTGGTAAGTGACCACATTTTGTCACATGACACAAAGTAAAAACAGGTCTTATCAACTTTCGAAACTAGCAATATATTGCTACCCTTAAGAGATCATCACTGGCCAATTTATGGGCCTACTCCCACTAACAACATTTGTTGAGTTGTATATTTTTGACATAAACCAATTTAAGTGCCTGAGCGCATTGACTTGATTAGTACTTAATTCTTATCTACATCTAACTGAAGGAGTCATTCTAAATCCAAGAGAATTTCCTATGCATTGTCCATTGTTGATGCTCTTTGTCAGTGTGTGAAATTCTATGTGAAACTCAGAATGTATGCTTTTAGATATTGGAGTTGTTGTTGGGTGCCATCAAGTCAACTATTACTCGTGTCATTGAGTTGGAATTGAAGCAATATTGACCCTTCAGCTAGTTTTCAGACTGTATATATCACAGCAGGGTCGATTACCCATCTTTTCCCCATGGAATACTTGCCTTATCATCAGTGCGCTCACTCATTCACTTACTAGATAGATACATATAGAGATAGATATAGAGATAGATTGTTGTTGATTTTCCTCGAGTCAAGCATGACTCCTAATGACCTGATGACAAAAGACTTCTATAACTATCATTGTTTCTCAATATTCAGAGACTTTTCCAGAGGCATGTTGTTTAGGAAGTGGATGCCACTCCTGCTTCCAGATAGATAGATAGATAGATAGAGAGATAGATAGAAAGATAGATAGATAGATAGATAGATAGATAGATAGATAGCTATAAATATAGAGATATAGGATATAGAGATATAGTGATAGAGATATATACACACACACTATATATACACACTATATATACATACACCATGCATATATACACCATACATATATGTATTATACCTACATATACCACACATATATAAAGATATATGGTATATACCAGACAGAACATAACCATAGACAAACCTTCAGTGCATTTTCAGAGGTAGTAAATTATATGAGAGGAGATTGTCCATCCTCCTTTCAGAGAACAGCTGGTGAATTTGACTCTCATGGCATTGGGATAATGCATTGCTGCACTGGAAAAAAAAAGATGGAAAATCCCCTCTTACATGATAGACAGTCTCTGAAAACCTGCTGAATGGTGAGCTAAAAGTCAATTCCAACTCAGTGACACAGGAACAAATTATACACAGAAGAAGAAGCTGTACTATCATCAAACAAACTGCATTTAATAGGAAGGATCTCTCACCTCTCCAAACATGTCCCTATGGTCAAATATCCTGACGTCTATAGTTGTTGTTGTTATTATGTGCCAACGAGTCGCTTGTGACTCATAGCGACCCTATGTACAAGAGCCCTAAAAACCGTTCTATCTGCGCCAACCTCACCGTCTCAAACACACTCATTCCTGCCATTCCACTCACAGAATCGATCCATCTCATTGACGGTCTTCCTCTCCTGTGCTGTCTCTCTACTCTCCAAAACATGATGCTCCTCTCCAAGAAACAGTCCCTCCTTGCAACATGCCCAAAGTATGTCAGACGAAGCTTCAGAATCCTTGACTCCAAGGAGCATTCGGGCTTTACTCTCTCCAGGACGAACCTGTTTGTTCTCCTAGTAGTCCATGGTATATTCAACACTCTTCTTCATCACCACAGTTCAAAGGCATAAATTCTCTTTCTATCATCCCTAGTCACTGTCCAATTCTCTGATGCATGGCACATAATTGAGAAGACTATAGCCTGGATCAGGCACACCTTAGTCTCCAGCCTGATGTTGTTGCTCTTCAGTACTCTTGAGAGGTCCTTCAAAGCTGACTTTCCCAATGCAATTAGCCTCCTTATTTAGTGGCTGCTTTTATCAAGAGTGTTGACTGTGGAACCAAGTATATTTGTACCAAGAGGCAGTTGTCAGAACAGAGCAACTGTTAACTATCTCAATCTGTGCACTATCCATACTGATGCTGCCAATTGGCCCAGTGGTGAGAATCTTTGTTTTCTTGATGCTGAGCTTCAATCCATACTGAAGACTGCAGCTCTTGACCTTCTGCAACAAATGCTTCAGGTCCTCCTCAGTTTCAGTAAGCAGGGTTGTGCCATCTGTATAACGCAGGTTGATGATTCTTCCACTAAACTACATCCCTGACTCACCCCCTTCTTGATTTTGAACCATCCAGTATCTCCCTGCTCTGTTCTGATGACCGCTTCTTGGGACAAGTATATGTTTCACATTAGCACAATCAAATGTTCTGGGATTCCCATTCTTCTCAGAGTCAGACATATCATGTTGAGATTCACACAGTCAAAAGCATTTGTATAGTCAAAGAAACAGAGATACACATTCTTGTGGTATTCTATGCTTTCTGCCAAGATCCATTTCACATTAGCTATAATATCCCTAGTACCACGACCTCTTCTAAATCCAGCCTTCACATCTGACAGTTCTCGGCTGACATAGTGTTCCAAATGTTATTTGTATAATTTTCAGAAGAATCGTTCTTGCATGTGATATCAATGATATTGTTTGATAATTTCCACAACTTGTTGGGTTATCTTTCTTTGGAATGAGAACAAATATCGATCTCTTCTAGTCAGTTGGCCAGCTGGCTGTCCTCCAGATTTCCTGGCACAACTTAGCACATCTAGGGCAACAACAGTTAGTTGAAATATGTCAATTGGTATACCATCAATTCCTAGGAACTTATATTTAACTAATTCTTTCAAAGCAGTTTGAACTTCTTCCTTCATCACCACAGGCTCTTGCTCACATGGTGTTTCATGAAATTCTTCTGTGTCTGCCAATCCCTTTTTGTATAGTGACTCTGTATACTCTTTCTATCTTCTTTTAATACCTCCAGGATTATTTAATATTCTAGCCAAAGCATCTGATTCCTATGCATACCATCAGGTGAAATCCATGTGTATAATCTACATTTATGTCCCTTAAAAAACTTATTTGCAATGAATAAGTCATTGATTATGCAAAATTCAATCATTCTATCACCAGCTTCATTTCTGCCACCAAGTCCATGTTTTCAAACTACTGATTCTTCTTCCCTGTTCCCAACTTTTGCGTTCAAGTCGCCCATTAGTATCAATGCATCTTGATTGCATGTTTGATCTTTCTCTGCCTCTAAGAGTTGGTAGAAATCATCTATTTCTTCTTCTTTGGCTCTGGTTGTTGGTGCACATATCTGGATGATAGTAGTGTTCTCTGGACTTCCTTGTAAGCAGATGGATATAATCTTATCACTCACAATGTTGTACTTCAAGATGTACCTAGAAATTCCTTTTTTGACTATGAAAGCCAGAATAATATATCATATGATCATCTGATTCGAAATGCCCCATGCCAGTCCATCTCATCTCTCCAATGCCTAGTATGTCAAAATTTATGCATTCCATTTCTTTCTTAACAATTTCTAATTTTCCTAATTCATCGTTCTCACATTCCATGTTCCAATTACTAGTGTATGCTTACAACTGTTCCTCTTCCTTTGTATTTCCATGCTTGACAGTTCTACCTAGGTTGCCCTTTCTGTTCATCTACGTGTGTTGTGTTGTACATAGGGTTTTCAGAGGCCTGCCATTTCAGAAGTAGATGGCCAATCCTTCTTCCTAGTCTGTCTTAATCTCAATGTTTAG
>NW_006399819.1:6539186-6546029 GCF_000299155.1 Elephantulus edwardii
GACATACTTTGAACATGTTGTAAGGAGAAACAGGTCTTTGGAGAGGGACATCATGCTGGGCAGAGTGGAGGGACAGTGCAGGAGGGGAAGACCCTCTATGAGCTGGATTGATTTAGTGACTGGGGTAATCGCGATGGATGTGTCAGAGGCACTGAGATTGGCACAGGATAGAGCAGGGTTTAGGGCTGTTGTACATAGCGTCGCTATGAGTTGCAAGCGACTCGACGGCACATAACAACAACAACAACAACCCAAAGCATCCTTAAGTATTGCAACTAGAGACTTGAATTTGTTCTTCAGTTCCTTGAGCTAAAGAAATGCTGAGCGAGTTTGGCCCCTTTGATTTTCTGACTTCAGTTCTTTGCACATTTAATTATAATTATTTTGTCTTGCCATGCCATCTTTTGAAATCTTTTGTTGTGTTCATCTTCTTAATGTCTTGATTTTGTCCCTCTTCTCTGGCTTCTTCGTGCTCTAGTGTGATATTCATAGTCTCTTCTGGCCTCCATTTTGATCTTTTCTTCCTCCTCTGTCTTTACAATGACCTTGTGCGCTCTTCTGGGATGAGGAGTCTGCAATCCTTGGGACCCTTGGGCCACAGGTCCTCAGGCCAGAAAAACAGCACTATATAGGAGATCTACAGGACAGATCACACTACGTGGGGTGACTACACTGTGCTGTACATTGAACAGAAGTGACCCCAAGCCACAAGAGATTAAACATGGTGCAGATATTAAAGGGAAATAACATTTCTTCAGAATCATCTAAAATAAGAAGACTTCCCTAACATTAGCACTTTGTATTCGGACTTACAGACCCCTAAACTCAAGGGACACTGATTACAGTATAAGAAATAGGAAGCAGCTAGAAGCATCTGGAATCACAGAAGCCCATAAACGTTGTGATTTAAGTTATCAGATCAATGGATGGATAGCTGGAGATAGGTGGTGAAGGGAGTTGGTGGGAGTAGAAGGGAATGCTGGTGGATCTGTAAAATGCTTGTCTGTCAGATTCTTTTCTAAATATGAACATTAAGATTAAGACAGACTAGGAAGAAAGATTGGCCATCCACTTCTGAAATAGCAGGCCTTCGAAAACCATATGTACACTAAAACAACTTAGACCATCAGATAGGACAACAGAGATGGAGTTTTGAAGTATGAAATTACTAAGGAAGAGGAACAATTTTAAGCACACACTAGAGGTTGGAACACAGAATGTGAGAACTATGAATTCAGGAAAATCAGATATATTTAAGGAAGAAATGGAATGCATAAGTAATATCTATTGGCATGATGAGATAGACAGGCATGCAACCTTTTGAATCAGATGATCACTATCATTATTTATTATTCTGGAGATGAAAAGGTGAGAAAAAATGGAGTTGCTTTCATAGTTAAAAAAGTCATTTCTAGATGCATCTTGAAATATAATATTATGAGTGACAGGATAATATCAATACACATACAAGGATGTCCAGTAAAATACCACCATCATTCAAATATATACATCAAAAACCAGAGAAAAAGAAGAGGAAATAGAAGATTTCTACCAACTTTTCAAGTCAGAAATAGATCGAACATGCAATAAAGATGCATTAATAATAATGAGTGACTGGAATGCAAAAGTTGGGAACAGAGAAGAAGGATCAGTCTTTGGAAAGCATGGACTTGGTGACAGAATTGAAGCTGGTTATAGGATGATAGAGTTTTGCACAATCAACAATTTATTCATTGTAAATACATTTTACGGGAAACATAAATACAGGCTATACACATGGATTTCATCTGATGGTATGGTATGCGTAGAAATGAAACAGATTACATCTGTGGAAAGAACTGCTGGAGAAGTTCAATATCACCTGTGAAAACTAGACCAGGTGCTGATTGTGAAACAGACCACCAACTACTCATTTTCAAGTTTAAGCTGAAGTTAAGGAAAGTGAAATTAAGTCCACAGGAACCAAAATAAGACTTCGAGTCTATCCCACCTGAATTTCAGAACCATCTCAGGAACAGTTTTGAGGCCTTGAACACTAATGAGTGAAAACCTTATGAGTGTTTGGTGGGGCTCCCTAATTAAAACAAACTTGGAAGCCAGAGTAGCACCCACTTCTGAAATAGCTTGCCTCTAGAAACTGTATGAACTTGGAGAAACTATGAAAGTTATACAAGTGTTCAAGTCTTTCATTCATAGGATCACAATGAATCACCTATGACTCCACAGCACTTAACAACAAGAAGAAGAATAAAAAAGAAAGAAAGAAAACCTACAAACTGAGAAAAAACATTTGGCCATTAAATCTCAGAAAAAGGTCTGATAAAATAATTAGAGAATACTGCAGGGTAATCAATCATAGGACTGATAACACAATTTTAAAAAGGGCAAAACACATGAAAAGACCTTTCAAAGAGGTAAACATTTGCATAGTCAGCAGATACAAATCACTGATGATAAGAGAGATTCAAATTAAAACCACAGTAAGATAATATCTTACCCCAGTAGCAGTAGCAAAGCTTGACAGGTCAGCAAGCTATAAATTTTGAAGAGGATGTGGAGAGATTTGAACTCTCACACAATGCTGGTGGAATTGTAAAATGGTACAATAACTATAGAAGGAAGTTTGTCATTTCTTCAGAAAGCTTATCATAGAAATTCCATATTACTCATCTATTCCAAAACTAGGAATATTGTCCAAGGAAAATAGAACAGAGATGCCAACCTTTGTAAATTAATGCTCACAGCAATGTTATTCACTAACACAAGAACACTAAAAAATCCCAAATGTACATCAACAAACAACTGGATTAAGAAATTGTTATACATTATTTGCAAGATGGAATACTATGCAACCCTCAGGAGAAATTATTTCAAAAGATATTGCATAAATAGGTGGCATAGCATTGCTCTGTCCATTTGCTGTACGGAGGTAACTTGTGGTGGCTGTGATGCTGAACACTGTGACCCTGATGTGACAAATGCGATACTTGTCACCCATGGCAGACAGTGTTTGGTGGAGCTCCCCGATTAAAATAAGCTTGGAAGCAAGAGTGGCATCCACTTTTGAAATAGTTTGCCTCTGGAAACCCTATGAACTTGGAGGTAAAACGAAAGTTCATAAGGTCACTATGAGTCGCCCTCAACTTGACGACATTTAACAATAACAATTACTATATAAAATGGGGGAGACTAGAGGGCAATGTAATGAGTAAACAAACTCAGTCTCATAAGGACAAATACTGTATAACACCATTATTTAAAAAAAGAAAGATGACTAGTAAAATGTGTATAAATGTTCAAAGAGGGAAGAGGGGAGGGGTAGTGCTGGTGGGGAAAGGAGAAATTACTGGGGGGTAAAAGAAAGTTTAAAAATAAAATGTTTAAATAAAACAAAACAAAAATAAAAACTGTTTGAGGTGAAGCCTCATTACTCTTGCTTCCAAAGAGCACTCTGGCTGCATCATCTCCAAAACATATCTGGTCATTCTCTTTGCTGTCCATGAAAAGAGCTTTCAAAGAGGAAAACATTTGGATAGTCAGCAGACACAAATCACTGGTGATAAGAGAGTTCAGTGCTCTCCCAACACCACAGCTCAAAGGTGTAGATTCTTTTTTCTGTTATCCTTATTCATTGTCCAGTTCTTAGAGCATAGCTAGTAATCAGAAAAGCTATGGACTGAGCCAGACACACCTTAGTCCTAAAATTGGCATTACTATTCCTCAATAATTTGGAAAGGTCCGAAGTGTAGATTTTCCAAGTGCAATGTATCTCATTGCCTGACTGCTCGAATCAAAGGTGTTAATTGTGGATTCAATTAAGATGAAACTGTTGACAATTTCCATCTCTTGCCCATCTAATGGTAAGAATCTTTCTTTTCTTGATATTGAAATTTAATCCATACTGAAGGCTGCATTTCTTATCTTCTGCAACAAGAGCTTCAAGGTTTTTTGTTGAGGTTTTGTTGTGTGTGTGTTTTTCCCCCATTCTCAGCATCAAGATTTTGTCATCCACATAATGCAGGTTATTGAAAGGTCTTCCTCCAAACCTGATGCCACATTACTCTTCATAGAGTCCAGCTTCTCAGATAATTTGCTCAGCACATAGATTGAACAGGTATGGAGACAGAAGACAATCCTGATGCATTCTCTCCCTAATTCCAAACCATGCAGTGCTCCCTTTCTCCATTTTCACAATAATGTCTTGATCCCAGTGTAGGTTCTACATTAGTATAATCAGGTGCTCTGGGATTTCCATTATTCTCAATGTCAGCCACAGCTTCTCATGATCCACACAGTCAAATGCCTTTGCATAGTCAACAAAGCACAAATAGGCATTCTTTTGGTATTTCTTTCAGCCAGGATCCATCTGACATCAACAATAATACCCCTGGGGCAACAGCCTCTTCTAAATCCCACTTGAACTTCTGGAAATTCCTTATCTATGTACTATTCCAGCCAGAACCAACAGACTGTGGGTCAGATCATAAATTATTCATATGAATATTCAAAGTGAGTCCAAATAGTATTAAAATAAGTCTGCAGGAACCAAGATACAAACTTAAACCAATTCCATCTGAATTTTATGATCATCTTAAGAATAAATTTAGGCATTGAATACCAATGATAGAAGACCAGATGAGTTTTGAGATGATATCAAGGATATCATTACAAAATAAAAAAAAAAAGGAAAAAGTTAAAAAGGATGTCAGAAGAGACTCTAAAGCTTGCAGTGGATCATTTATAAGCCAAACCTAAAGGAAAACATGCCAAATCTAAAGGAAAACATGTCAAAGTGAAAGAGCTGAACAGATGATTTCAAAGGGCATTTCAGGTGGACAAAGTCATAATGAAATGGAAAGAGAGCTGGATTTGGAGAATAAAAAAGGAAGTACTCACTGTGAATTTTTTAATGCTTAAAGAACTGAAAAAAGCCTCATGTTACATTATTTAAGGTTGGTATGGGCAATATATTGAGTGAAACAGAAAGCATCAAAAGAAGATGGAGGGAATACGTGGAGACACTGTACCAGAAAGAGTTGATTGACACTGAAAAAGTTCAGAAAGTACCATGTGAACAGGAGCCAATGGTAATGAAAGAGGAAGTAGAAACTGCAGTGAGGGCATTGGCAAAATACTAGGCACCAGGCATGGATGGGATACCAACTGACTTGTTGCAATTAACAGTTACAGCCTTGCATATACTCAAGTCTATGCCAGGAAATTTGGAGGACAGCTATTTGGCCAACTGATTGGAAGATATCCATATTTTTTCCCATTCCCAAGAAAGGTGATCCAAATGAATGTGGAAATCATTGTTATCACTTGCAAGCAAAATACTGCTAAAGATAATTCAAAACCAGCTGGAACAGTGCATAGAAAGGGATATTAATGACTGTTGTTTGTTGTTATGTGCCATCGAGTCGTTTGCGACTCATAGCGACCCTATGTACAACAGCCCTAAACCCTGCTCTGTCCTGTGCCAATCTCATTGCCTCTGACACACCCATCCCGATTACCCCAGTCATTGAATCAATCCATCTCATAGAGGGTCTTCCCCTCCTGCGCTGTCCCTCCACTCTGCCCAGCATGATGTCCCTCTCCAAAGACCTGTCTCTCCTTACAACATGTCCAAAGGATATTGTTTGATAATTCCCACATTGTGTCAGATCATCTTCTTTAGACTGGATACAAATATGGATTCTTTCCAGTCAGTCGGCTAAGCAGATATTTTCTGGCATAGGCTGGTGAGCACACTCAGGGTTACATTTACTAGTTAAAACATGGTAATTAATATTCCATCTATTCCTGAGACCTTATTTTGTGCCAGTGTCTCTAATGCAACTTTAACTTCTTTCATTACCAATTAGCTTTTGATGATATGGTACTTCCTGACATATTTCAATATCAACCAAATTTTTTTGTTGCAGTGTTTCTGTATACCCCCCCAATCTTCTTTTGATGCTTCCTGAATTATTAAAAATTTTACTGATAACACCTCTTAGTATTGGAACAGATCAAGGGAACTCTATATGGTTTAAAATTAAGAAAATTAAGTTTATATGCTTTCTGCACACCTGTTAAATCTGTTTACTGAGCAAATAATTAAAAAGCTGGACTCTATAAAGAAGAACGTGGTATCAAAATCAGAGGAAAACTCATCAACAACCTTTACTATGCAAATGATACAACCTAACTTGCTGAAAGTGAAAAGGGCTTAAATTGTTTGCTGAAGATCAAACACTACAGCCTTTCAATAGGGATTTCATCTCAACGTCGAGAAAAAAATTCTCACTCCTGGACCGATAGGCAATATCGTATTAGATGAAGAAAAGATTGAAACTGTCAATAATTTCATTTACTTGGACCCACAATTAACACACTTTATACCAACCATCAGATCAGGTGACATTTTTTTTTTTCAGAAAGTCTGCAGTCAGTGATCTTTCTAAATTATGAAGAACAATTATTTCAGTTTGATTACTAAGGTTGTTACTGAGGTGTACCTGACTGAGGTCATGGTCTTTCCAATCACTTATTATTCATCTGAGAGCTGGACAATGAAGAAGAAAGGCATAAAAAGAATCTATGCCTTTGAGCTGGGGTGCTGGAGAAGAGTATCTAAGTAGATTTGTGGTGTTGGCAGTATCTCATGGACTGCTATAGGAACAGATAGCTATATTTTTAAAGAAAGTGCATAAAACTTCATCACACATACTTTGGGCATGTTGTTATGAGACACTAGTCCTTGGAAATTTTCCAGTCCAGAATGTTGGAAAGGTAGAAAATCAATGAAAGAGAGGAAGGTCCTCAATAAGATGGATTGACACAGTGACAAATACAGCA
>NW_006399819.1:6546834-6547406 GCF_000299155.1 Elephantulus edwardii
AATATATGTACCATCCAGAGACTCCCATATTATAAGAAATAAATGTTCCTTTAATGTGACACATTTGGGGAAATGATCTTTTAGTGACTTGGTGGTTATCGATACCAAGTTTCCATTCCTTCTTGACAAGTTAAAGACTCCTTACAGTCAGCTGATACAAATTACTAATAACAGATTCTGAATAATGAATTATTGTAAGATAACAAAAGGTCTGTATGTCTTTCTCATTTTCTTTTTTTTCTTTTCACGATTGGGTTAAAGTGGAAGAAGCCTGAATTACATGAAGGACAACAACCCCAGAGTGTCACCAAACATATGGAAAATTTAGTACAAATGATTCATTAACATAATTTTTTTGCTCTACATTGAAATGTTTGTTGACTTTATATTA
Organism: Elephantulus edwardii; assembly: GCF_000299155.1. Lineage (NCBI taxonomy): Eukaryota > Metazoa > Chordata > Mammalia > Macroscelidea > Macroscelididae > Elephantulus > Elephantulus edwardii. Next base: position 6,547,226 of record NW_006399819.1, read on the forward strand.
TCTACTGCACATAGGGAATGCTGAAGGAGGTCTTTGTCATTTACACAGATCTTAGTTCTATTTTTATTATTGTTTTTCAATTAAATTTAAATTACCTCAATTAATGAAGTAATTTATGTATTATCTAGTCATTATTTTAGGACTTTTTCATTTTTCCTTATAATGTTTATTAAAAAGAAAT
>NW_006399819.1:6548080-6592430 GCF_000299155.1 Elephantulus edwardii
AAACTTTAGTAGTTTGGAAAAATCCTTGACAGCAGATTTTCACAACATGTTCTCTCTCTTGATCCTTTGACTGCTACTGCCATGGGTGTTGGTTTTGGGTTCAACTAAAATTAAGTATTTGACAACTTAAATAATTTTTCTGTCAATTACAATGTTTTTTATTATTCCAGTGGTGAGAGTTTTGTTCTCTTGATGCTGAGCTCTAATCCATATTGAAGGCTGTAATCCTTGATATTTTGCAGTAAATGTTACAAGTCTTCCTTACTCTCTGCAAAGAAGATTGTATCATCTCCATAAGGCAAGTTGTTGCTGAATCTTCCTCCAATCCTCATGACACATTTTACAGTCGCTTCTGTATTGATTTTCTGAGCACTCAAATTGAATAGATCTGGAGGCATTATAGAGCATGTTGTATTACTTTCCTGATTTTAAGCAGGCAGTGTTGCATTCCTCTGTTTGGATAACTGCCTCTTGACAAGATGTGTAGGCATTTTATGAGCACAGCTAAGATTTCTGAGATTTTTATTCTTCTCAATGTCATTCATAATCTGTTATGTTTATGAAGGTAAACACTAGGGTGCCCTTGATCCAAGCCATAGTGTTTTCAATTGCTTCTTATGCATTTAAAAGTGATACACTGAATAAACAACAAAGAATTGATGTCTTTGAATTGTGATGTTGAAAAGTATTGAATATACGACGACTAGAAAAAGAACCAACTAATCTATCTTGAAGGAAATATAACGAGGTCTCTCATTAGAAGGAAGATGAAACTTTCTCTCACATAATTTGGGCAAGTTTTGATGAGACATTATGCTGGAATCAGCAAAAAAGAGTAGAAACTAACTAACATGGGTTCACACAATTACTGTAACCATTGCCTTGAGCATGGCAATGAGAATATAGAACAGAATTTCATCTTGCTTGGATGCAGAATCAACACTTTCGGCAACAGCAGTCAGGAAATAAAAAGCCAAGCTGCATTGGGAAAGTCTGAAGTCAGGGATCTCTCTTGAGTACTGAAGGGCAATGCCAGTCTAGTGACTAAAGTATGTCTGATACAAGCCATAGTCTTATAAATTACTTGCTATGCATCAAAGAACTGGATGATGAATAACGGTGGCAGAAGGAAAATCAGTACCTTTGAGTTATGGTGCTGGAGAAGAGTATTGATAAAACCATAGAGTGCCAAGAGAACAAAGAGATCTTCTCTGAAGAAGGTGAAACCATGTTTTTCTTTGGAGGTGTGGATTTTCAAAGTCTGTCTTACATACTTTGGGAATGTTGCCAGAAAGAACCAGTCCTTGGAGAACATCCCTTTGATCATGTTTCACAGCGTGGAGGATCAGTGCAACAGAGGAAGACCCTGGATCAGACGGATTGAAACAATGATGGTGGCAATGGGGGCAAGTGTGTCAGAGATAGGGGAATCGGCTCAATTCAGGGCAGGATGATGGTACATAGTAATAACAAGGATAAAGTTCACATCTATTGTTCATAGTGTGGCTGTAAATCATAATTGACTCCACAACACCTAACAACATGCAGAAGTATGCATATTCAAATTCTAGATTTTCTCTTTAAAAAAATGTTTCTTTTATACTGGTTTACTAACAAAGTTATTATACATTGTTTTTCACACCAGATCTTTAACCTTTCCTTTACCTATCCTTCATTTCACTAATCAAATTATGTGACCCTATTATTAAGGCACCCATATCCTTACCCCTCTATTCCCCCCTCTCTGCCTTGGATCCTCATACACATTCTACAATAATGGTTTTATATAGTATTTGTCCTTATGGGACTGAGTTATTTCACTTAGCATAATGTTCTCCAGTCCCTCCCAAGTTAGGTAGTAAATTACAAAATCCTTACTCCTGTATTCTACATAGTATTACATTCTGTGATTTTACCATAATTTTTAAATCCATTGTGTGGTTGAATATTGGAGCTGTTACCATATTCTTGCTATGGTGAATAACGCTGCTATGAACATTGTTGTACAAGTCTTGGTTTATGCCTCAATTCTCATTCCAAGCAGTGGAATAACTGGGCCATATGAAATATTTATGTTCGGCTTTCTGAGGAAATGACAAACTGCCTTGCAGAATGGTTGCACTATTTTACAATCCCACCAACAATGTATAAGAGTTCCTATCTCACCACATCCTATCCAAAATTTATTACTTGCTGTCCTGCTAAACTTTTCCACTGCTACTGGGGTCAGAGAGATTGGCCCTTGAAGAAGGACATCATGCTCAGAAAGGTGGATGAACAACACAGGAGAAGGAGACCTCAGATGAGATGGATTGTTACAGTGACTGGGGCAATAGGGGTCAGTGTGTCGGAATTAGTGAAACTGGCTCAGGACAGGGAACACTTCAGAGCTGCTGTAGCTAGGGTTGCTATACCTTGCAGGTGACTCAATGGCATATAACTATTATAACATACTATGACAGGTTTGGAATCAGGAGTGGCATCCATATCCTAAATAATATGCCTCCGGAAACTCTATGAACTTTGATAAATGTCAATAGTTGTAGAGGGACTACAGGAATTTTGTTCACAGGATTTCTCTGCGTCATGCTCAACTCGAAGGCAGTCAACAACTGGAGTAAGATGGTATCTCATTGTAGTTTTGATTTGCATCTCTCTTATTTCCAGTGATTTTGATAATTTCTTCTGGCGTCAGTTGGCCATCCACATGCTCTCCTCTGCAAAAAGTCTTTCCATGTCTCTTGCCCACTTTGTAATTGGATTATCAGTCTTTTTCTTCTTGTGGCCCAGGAGTATTCTGTAGTTTTGTTATGGGGCCCTTGTTTGAGACAATATTGCCAAATATTTGTTCCCAGTTGATAAGTTTTCTTTTCACCCTGTTGTAAAAAAGTTTTCCATGAGTACAGAGATTTAATTTCAGAAGGTCCCATTCATCAATTTTATCCTCTTTAGATTGCCCATTTCTGGCTGTATTTGTCAGTCTCTTTAATACTATTGACTAGGCTGTCTAAGATTGATCCCAGTTTATCTCTTATGAACTTTATGCTTTTGAGCTTTACTTCCAGATCTCTGATGTACCTTGAGTTTTGTGTATGGTGTGAGACATGTATCCTGTTTCACCTTTTTGCAATTAGCAGTCCAGTTTTGCCAGCACCATTTGTTAAAGAAGTTCTAATTTCTCCATTTGGTATGTTATATTTCCTTGTTAATTTTCAGTTGACCATAGACACATAGGTTCATTTCTGGGTTATCAAAGCTATCCCATTGTTCTATGTGCCTGTCATTGTACCAGTACCATACTATTTTGGTGACTAGTACTGTGTAGTAGGTTTTGAGGTCAGGGAGTACTATACTTCTCACATCATTTTTGCTTTTCAGAAGTGCTTTGCCTTTCAGGGTCTCTTTCCTCTTCAAATAAATGTGACAATTTCCTTTTCAATCTCTCTGAAAAATGAATTTTGTATGTGTATTGGAAATAGTATTGAATATAGATTGCCATTTCACAATATTGAGTCTTCTCATCCATGAACAGGGGACATTTTTCCATTTATTTAGGTCTTTTGTTGTGTAGTTCTGTAGTTTTCTTTGTGTAAGTCTTTTGTGTCTTAATTAGGTTCACCCCTAAGTATTCTAGATTTCATAAATCTTACCTGCTATTTTGGAAACAGGAGTGGCATCCACTTCCTAAACAACATACCTCCAGAAAATATGAACTTTAACAAATGTCGATAGCTATCAAAAGGCTTCAGGCCTTTTGTTCCTAAGGTCACTATGAGTTGTGCTCAGATCAAAGGCAATCAACAACAACAACCTATTTATGCAAATTTATCTAATACTCACAATTTCCTTAGGCTATGAATTCTATGTAAGATAAAAGAAGAAAATAAAAGATCATGCAAAAGTTGAATTTAATTGACTAGAAAGATTGTGCTTTATAACTATATAAAGAAAGCAGAAAATAAAAGTTGCGAGAAAACTATGCTTCAATAAATAGAAAATATTTTGTGTTAAGTATGGTAACAATGGTTTACTTAACAATTTTTACTTTGGATGAAACTTCTACTGGGTGATTACCTGTGCTTTTATTTCCAGAATGTTGAAAAGATTCTCTTTGTTGTAAATAGTTTAGCATAATAGGAAAAGGACAAAGAATCAAGTGAGTTACAATGAAATTCCAATTTCATGATTTACTTTCTGTAACCTGGGGCAAAACAGTTAAAACATATAACTCTCAGTTTCTATTTCCAAAAATATAGTAAAATAAAAAATAAATACAGTCAAATAAATAAAAGTAGTAACTGTCTTTCTATGACATTTCTGCCTCTGGTAACTATGTCAGATATCACAGAACTCTGAATACTCTAAAGAACAGTTAGTGTAAAGCTTTAGTATCTATGTTAGATCTCCCTTGATATTGTAATCTAACGAAGATGTTAATTCATCACTATTCTAGCTCATTGTTAGTAAAATGATATCCAGAAAAATAAAAACATAAATTAATCAGACTGAAGAAAATGAAATCTATTTTGGCAAATCTTAGTGATTACATGGGATGTGGAAGTTTAGTGATTGTTGTGGTGAGTTATCCTTGAATTTCCTCCAATTCATAGCAACCTGTCCTGTCCTCCAGAGCTAGGTTGTCTTGATCACATGTCTGAAAATGTGTGAGAAGAAATAATACCATTCTTACCACCATGGAATATTCTTATTATATTACTTCCAAGAAAGTTAGGGTTTTGAGTGGTCCCTGTTATTTTAAATACTTTTAATTAATAAAAGTCATCATTTTTTTCTTCTGTCTTCTTTATTAATAGTCATACTTTGACATGCATTTAAGGTGATTCAAAATACAATGCATATCTTAATGTTCTATGAGACATTCTTGCTCTTTAGTCTTTTAAAGTAGTCTTTGCAGCAAGTTTTTTCCAATCAACGATATTCATTCACTTAAGATTTTAAACTTTCCATTAAAAGATCTATTTTACAGAGCAGACAGACATACTATGAAACTATTTACACATTTCAGTTTAATAACATGATTAAAAATTCTCACACAGTATAGTCAGTCTTTCCATTATATTACTGCAGTTTATATTTCCATTCACCACTCTATCCTCTCCCTTGTTCCCTTTAAGTTTTATTCTTGGAAAAATGCTATTCTTACTAGCCTATGTGATTGAGTGTTCTATGGGCTGAGTTTATCCCTGATGATATTTACCATCTTGAATATCTGTCAATTGTTTGCATGCAACTTGTGCCACAGGGAGTGAGTTCATTTGCCAACCCAAAGGGTAACTAAGGGCCATAGACTTAAGGTTCTACTAGTCTCAGTCAGTGTAGTAAGCCTGCCTAATTTTTTTTTTAACTTCATCCTAGGATCCTGAACTGTAATTCTTTTTAGAGTGGTTAGCAGCATCGGCCACTCACATGATATTCTTCTTGTCTTAGGGTCTTGAATTTTAATTTAAGATGTCTGTTAATATCAGAGGGGGATCTAGTGGCCTATTGATAAGGAAGGGCCCTGCCAACCCAAAGGCAGTCAATTCAAATCCACTAGGGGCTCTATGGGAGAAAAATGAAAATCTCCTCCATAGTTGTAAATAAATAGCTTCAGAAAACCCATTGGAGGATCAGCTACGAGTTCATTTTGTATGCAACAACAGTTGATACTGCGAGCTATTGTTTTCACAAAATGCTTGCTGCAGAAAATCAAAGATTATAGTCCTCAACATGGAATACTTCCTAACATTAAGAAAGCAAAAATCTTCATCCATCACTGGGTATATAATTGACAATGTAATAGATCGAGAAAGGATTTTCTATGTCAGTGACATCATCTTATTTAGATCCACAATCAATCCCTTTGACACCAGTAGTTGAGAAATCAAAGGAAATAGTTCATTTGGAAAGTCTGCTGTCAGAGACCTCTCCAAAGTACTGGGGAAGTAATATAGTCAGTTTGAAGTCTAAGATATGCATAATTCAAGCAAAGATCTTTTCAACCTGGAAAATGAACAAGAATTAAATAAGAAAAATAAAGGTCTGAGTTTTTGTGTTGGTGAAGCATACAGAATTATCCATGGGCTTTGAACAGAGTGAACAGATACATCTTGGAGAATGTACAGTCAGAAATCTCCTCTGAGGCAAGGATGGTGAAGTTTCATTTCACATATTTTGGGCATGTGGCTATATGGGGTTATTCCTTGGAAAGGGACATAATACTCAGAAATGTCAGTGAAGGAAAGGAATACCCTCGATTAGGTGGATTGACACAGTTATTACTGCAATGGACTCTAATGTGTCAGGAAGTGTGAGGATGGCACAGAATAGAACAGGGTTCAGATTTGTGGTTCACAGGATTACTATGGGTTGTACTCAATGACACCTCAAAACAGCAACATACAAATGCTTGTGCTATATCATAATCTGCCAAACTTCATCAATATCATGCATGTAGTTTCTTTCCCTTGTCATATCTGCTTCTCTTCTCTTCTGTATATACACTTGTAAGTTACTGGTGGTGCATATAGTGTAAGGTAGTGTATGCAAACATCTATTGTTATCTCTCTTTTGCATCTTTATTTTGCTTACTTTCATGTAGTGATATTATGCTAATTATTACTTAATTTTTAATAACATTTTGATTCACCCAATTTAATATGTGTCTAATATTCAGTTGACATGTTTCAGCAAATAGATGCATTCCTGAATACATTCATCAAACTGTGCCAAGAAATCTGGAAGACAATTACCTGTTAAACTAACTGCCTGGAAGAGATCCATATCTGTTTCTATTCTCCAAAAAAAGAAAATAGATAATATACAACAATATTATTAATATTCTCCTTGGAGACTAGGTTTTTGAAGCTCTGTCTAACATAATTTGGGCACGTGGCCAGGAGGGAATGGCCCTTGGAGGAGAACATCATGCTTGGAAGGTTGGAGGGACAGTGCAGGAGAGAAAGATCCCAAGTGAGATGGATTGATACAGTAACTGGAGTAACTGGGGTATGTGTCTTGGAGTCAGTGAGATTGGCTTGGGACAGCAACTAGCTTGAGTTGCAAGTGACTAATAGCACATAACAACAACAATGTTAATATTACATGCAAGCAAAACTATGCCATACATTATTTTTAAAACAATTACTAGAAAGGTACATCTACAGAGAACTTGATAAAGAAGAGATGGATTAAGAAGAGTCTGTAGCCCCAGAGATATCATTGCTGATCTCAAATAGATCATGTTCAAAAGCAGAGAATACCAGAAGGATGTCTACTTGTGTTTTATTTATATAGAAATACATTTGACTGTGTGGATCTCAACGAATTATGGTCAACATGGAGAAGAATGGAAATTCCAGAACACTTAATGGTGATCAAGAGAAACTTATACCTAGACTAAGAAACTGTTTTGCAAACATAGCAAGGGAATGTTATCATGGTTTAAATGGAAGAGAGGTGTGCATTAAGGCTGTATACTTTCTCCATAGATATTCAGTCTGTACACTAAACAAATGATTCAGGAAGCTGAACTTCATAAAAAATAATTTGGCATCAAGTTTGCTGGAAAACTCATAAACAATATGTATTATGCAAATAACAAAACCTTACTTACTGAATGTGAAGAAGACCTGTAGTGATTGTTGCGGAAGACCAAAGACTATAGCCTTCACTATTAATTACATCTCAATATCAAGAATTAAAGAAAAACTCACTACTGGTCCAATAGGTAATAACATGATAGGTGTATGAAAGATCTCTATTGGGAATTCTTTCATCTTATTTGATCTACAATCAAAACCCTTTGTAATAAGAGTCAAGAAATCAAACGGTGTATCTCATTGGGAAAATCTGGTTTCAAAGATCTTTCCAAAGTTCTAAACAGCAATGATGTTAATTTAAAGACTTAGTTGTGCCTGATTCAATCCATTATCTTTTTAATTACTCAATATGATCTGAGTTAGACAATTAATAAGGATTAGAGAAGAAGACTTGATGTCTTTGAGGTTTGGTGCATCCCATGGACTGTCAAAAGAACAAAGAAGCAAACAATATGTCTTAGAGAAAGTGAAGCCAGGGTGCTCCTGAAAGGCAAAGATAGTGAACCTTCATCTCATGTATTTTGGGCATATTGTTAAAAGAAACTAGTCCTTGGACAAAGATATCATGCTTTGTAAGGTGGAGAGTTGGTGTAAGAGAGAGACATTTAACAATATGGATTGAGATAATGAATGTAACAATGGGCTCAGGCAAATGGAAATTATCAAGGGCAGGCAGGGTATAGACCTGATTGATATTCATAGAGTTGCTATGGGCCATGGTCAACTTAACAGTGCCTAAGAACAATAAAGTTTTTCTAAATACTGATTTTACTTCTTTCCATCCTCTCCATTTTGGTAATACTCAAAGAGGGCTTTATTCTTTTGGAAAAATTTTTTGTTAGAATTTTTATTTTAGTCCGCTCATACTATATTTGTAATTTTGTGTCTGTTATCTTTCAACATAGTGTTGTTTTCCAGGCCAATCCATGTTGTCAGTTTTTTGCAAATTTTTCATTATTCTTAATATTGCATAATATTCCATTAGGTGTATGTTGCTATTTTTACTAAGGAGTTTTTGTTTGTTTTGTTGTTGTTGTTTATCACTTGAGGTTTATTTAATCTCTTTGTTATTTTAAATGATTCTGCAATTAATATGGATGTACATATATCTGTTTATGTTCCAGTTGTTTGTTTGCATTGTTTAATTTTTTTCCATTTCTTAAACACATTTACCAATAGGTGGAATGTCTAATAAATGGTATTTATATTTCTAATTTTTTAAGGAGACTCTATATTCCCCTATACTGCCAGAAAACTGAAAAGCAAGGATAACAGTCTGCATAATAAGTACCTGATCCAAGTCATAGTCTTTACAATTACTTTTCATCAGAAAATATTCATCAGAAAGCTCAATAAAGACTAGAGATGATAGAAGGAGAATTAATGTCTTTGAGCCGTGGTGGAGCAGAATACTGAATATACCATGGAATGCTAGAAGAATAAACAGGTTTATCATGAGAGGCTGAAACCAGGCTGCTCCTAGGAGGCAAGAATTCTGAAGCTCAGTCTGACACACTTTGGACATATTGCAAGAAAGGACCAGTCCTTGGAAATATACATCATGCTTGGGAGGGTGGAGGGACAGTACAAAAAAGAAAGATCCTGGATGAGATGGATTGACTCAGTGACTGGGATAATGGCCATGGGTAGGTCAGAGATGATGAGGTGAGCTCACCACAGAGCAAGGTTCAGAATTGTTATACGTAGGGCACTTATGAGTTGCAAGCAATTCTGTGACACTTAGTAAAAATAGCAACTATTTCTTACATGTAATGCATGAGAATGCCAATCTTTTTATACCCTTGCGAGTGTTAATTGTTTTCTCTTTAAATGAACTTTGCTTTCCTTGCTAGAATTACCGCTATCAAGTTGATACAATTCACAGACAATCTCCATTGGGTTTCCAAGGCTGTAAATCCTAATGAAAGGAGACCATCTTTATCCTAAGTGAGCATGCTACTGAATATTTCACTAGATTTCCATTATTTTTAGATTGAGATGATATTCCATTACTGTTCATTGTATTCTCTAACAGCTAATGTTCATAGGGTTTTCAGAGGCCTTTTATTTCAGAAGTGGATAGGCAATTATGTTTCCTAGTCTGTCTTAATCTGGGAACCCTGATGAAACCTGTCCATCATGAGTAAGCCTTCTGACATTTGACACATAGATGGCATAACTTCCAACATAGCAACCTACGACTTACCTCAGTAGAGCAAACTGGCAAACAAGTGCTATACTAATAAGAGCAAATGATAAACAAGCAATAATTTACACACATAAGCTATTAAGATATAAAATCATTAGCAACATGCAAATCATTCCCCAATAAAACAGAAAAGAGGAAAAAACAGAATAACATTAGCTGTGGGCATGTTGTTAATGTATTTCTTGATAAGGGACATTGTGCTTACAAAGGTGGATAATCCTCACCATGGATTGATACAGTGACTGCAGTAAGGGGCTCAGGTGTGTCAGAAATGAGGAGAATGGTATAGGACAGGGTTCAGATCTATTGTTCATAGTATCACTGTAAGTTGTACTTGACTGAGAAGCATGTAACAACAACAATGGCTAATGCAGCTTTGGCCGTACAATCAATAGGAATAATGCTAGTAAACCAAATGCTATGTCTCTGGTGGTTGGAATACACCAGCAAGTCCATGGAGAAAAATGAGCAATCTCCTACCATATGATTTACAACCCTGGACACCAGTAGCAGTTTTGATTTGGTTAGGATGTAATAGCAAGGAGTGTATAGGTATTGTTGCAATGGTTACTAAGAAAAATCAGTGGCATAACTCAAAGAGACTGAACTGCTAACTCAATAACTCAAATCCAAGGTGAGTGACTCAATATAGGTTGAAATTATCTCAAAGGCAGCCACTTTGAATTTTTTGAATGAGTAATAAAGAACATTTTCTTATCTTTATTGGCCATTTGAATGTCTTCTAAAAACATTTATTAATGTGTTTTATGTGTAATTCTCTTTCTTTTGTTAAGATGCTAAAGCATTCCATAAGTTTTAGATATTAGACTCTTACCTGGTATGCTACAATCAAAATATTTTTATAATCTATGAATTCTTTTACTTTTTTGAGAAGTCTTTTTATCCATATGAGAATTATAATTTTAGAAAGTCTCTTTTCTCTAATTTATCTTCTGGTATTGGTACATTTTGGATTATGTATCATATTCTATCTATACCATACATTAGTGACTTTACTTTTTCATTCATGATTCTTTTAATAGTTTCATGGTTTATATTTAGATCTTTTACCAATTTTGAGAGGTTTTTTGTTCATAGTGTTAGGTATGGAGCATGTTAATTTTTTTCATTTTTAATTTTTTTGCCAAGACTGTTTCTTAAAGAGGATAAATTTTTACATTTAATGTTTTGGAGCCTCTATACAAAGGGCAAGATGCTGGGACATGTCTAAATAATATCAGTACTTGCTGTCTGAAGGGTAGGATTTTGAAGCTCCACCTTACATATTTTGGGTATATTCTCAGGAAGGATCAGTCCTTGGAGAAGGACATCATGCTTGGAAGGGTAGAAGGACAGCGTGGGAGATGAAGACCCTGGATGAGGTGGATTGAAGCATTAACTGGGAGAATAGGGGCAGGTGTGTTGGACACAGTAAGATTGGCTTAGGATAGGACAGGTTTCAGAGCTATTGCACATAGGGGCATTATGGGCTGTAGATGACTTGACAGCACATAACAACAACATACAAGATCAGTGATACACGGTTTTCCATTGAGTCAATTCTAATTCCTAGCGAAAATGTATGCAACACACACATTGAAACTTTGCCTCAGAAACCGGCTCAGAAGTCACTGTCACAATCTCTGTTAGGTTCAAGTCCATTGTTGCAATCACTGTATCAATCTATCTCCTAAGGAGTTTTCCTTTCCTCCTTTGATCCTCTATCTTTCCAATTTTCATTTCCTTTTCCTTGAGCCCCTCCTGAAGTTCAGAGAAAGTGAGATGAAGTTTCACCATCTTTGCCTGACTTCACTTCTAAGACATACTTGGTTTTATGGAAGTCTATGATGTAGTCAATACTATTCAAGAACACCAAAAAGTCATCAATTCTTCTTTGGTCTTCCTTATTCATTGCCCAGGTTTTACAAGCATATGTCTGACAGTTTCCTGTCAATATAGTACTGCAGCCACTTTTTAATAATAATAATGATTATATTGCTTGATAAAATCCACATTACATAACTTTAAAAAATATGAATAAATATGTATCTCTTCCAATCTCTTAGCAAGGTCTTTAAAATTACTCACAGCTGCACATAAATGGATTTATTTTTTTCTGAGGTCTCATTTGTGTTCTCTTGTTCTCTGTCTGTAATTATACCAGTATCAACCTATTGTTACTATAATGAATGCATGAACCTTAAATTGTGAGCTGCAATATCTCTTATATTTTTTCCCCCATTACATGTACTTTGCTTGTCTGTGGTCACTTTCCCTTTTATATTATGGTGATAATTCATTTTCTCTCTGACAAGCATTTGCAAAATCTGCATTGATATTGCATTCTAACTATATAGATTTCCTTTAGGGAGTATTGATATTACCACAATATTGTCTTCCTAGTGACATGGTATTTAGCATATAAAGCTCATAATAAAGAGTTGACGAGGCACCAACTGATTGAATGCTCGAACAGCTGTGCCAAAGAAAGATGAGCTGTATCCTCTCATGAAGATTTACACCCTCAGAATAAAGACATAATGAAGAGTAGCTCCATCAGAATCAACTGGATGGCATTCACTGAGTTACAGTTTAGTAAGATCCACAGGCAAATAGGATATGTTTCTCTAATAATGTAGATCCCTTTATTTATGTCCTAGACCTTTTAAATAATCTTTTACTTTTATGTGTTATTCATTGTTTTGCTTGATAATATGATCAATGACATTGTTGAGTGCCATCGAGTTGAGTACTTCTCATAGAGACCCTATGAACAAAAAAGTCTGAAGCCTTTCAATAACTATTGTTATTTATTAAAGTTCATAGAGTTTTCAGAAGCATGTGGTTTAGGAAGTGGATGCCACTCCTGCTTCCAAACCTGTCTTAAACTGGAAGCTCTACCAAACACAGTCCACTATGAGTAACCATTATAGCATTTGACACCCCAGTGGCACAAGGTTCAGCATTACAGTAACCCCAGGTTATCTCAGTACAGCATATTGACAGAAGAGTGCTGTACCACTTGGAAGAATGTTCTTACAAAATATAATAATTGACTTCTAAATACAAAGGCCCTCTGTGATGTCTTGTTGACTCTAAACAAGAGGCATAAATAAACAACCAATACAGTACATTGTTTTTGTTATGTGCCATTGAGTCACCTGAGAGCTATAGTGACCCTTTGTTTGTACAGCAGCTCTAAACCCTTCCCTCTCCTAAGACAGTACCACTAATTCTGACACACCAACCCCCATGGTCCCACATACCGTATTATCAATCCATTTCATCTGGGGTCTTCTTCTCCTGTGCTGTCTCTTCACCCTTCTGAGCGTGATGTCATTCTCCAATGACCAGTCTCTTCTGATCGTGTGCACAAAGTACGTGACCAAGTAATGAGAATCTTTGTCCTCTTGATGTTGAGCTTCAATCCATAATGACAACTACAGTCCTTGACCTTCTGCAGCAAGGACTTCAGGTCTTCTTTGCTGATGAGTCTTCTCCAATCTCGAGGTCACACTCCTCCTCATGAAGCCATGCTTCCAGAATGATCTGTTCTGCATACAGATAAAAAGGTATTGGGACAGGTTAGGATACGTGTGTGATACAATTCTTTCTTTATTTTGAACCATGCAGTGTTTCCTTGTTCTGTTCTGAGTACTACTTCCCGGTTCAAGCATAGGTTTTGCATAAAGCAGAATCTAGTGTTCTGGGATTCCCATTTTCCTCAAAATTAGCCACAATTTGTTGTGATCCACACAGTAAAATGCTTTTGCATAATCAATGAAACAAAACCAGATATTCTTCTGGTACTCTTTTCTTTCTGCCAAGATCCATCGGACGTTGGCAACAGTGTTTCTAGTGCTACCACCACTTCTAAACCCAGTTTGTATTTATGGTAGTTCTCTGTCTATGTACTGTTCCAGCTTTTAATGGATAATCTACAGCAGGATTTTGCTACTGTGTGATATTAGTGATATTGTTTGATAATTTCCACATTGTGTTGGGTCATCTTTTTTGGAATGGGAATAAATATTTATCTCGTCCAGTCAGTTGGTCAAATACTTATCCTCCAGATTTGTTGGCACAATTTGGTGAACACATGCAGGGCAGCATCTGTTTTCTGATTTATATTCCAACGACTGGAAACTTAACTATTGTTAAGTGCCATCGAGTTGTAGATGACTCACAGGTACCCTATGAACAAAAGACCTGCACTCTGGTATAACTTTCATCGTTTCTCCACTTTCATAGAGTTCTAGAGACAAGCTATGTCAGAAGTGGATGCCACTCCTGCTGCTTTAAAGCCTGTTTTAATCTGGGATGTCTACCAAACACTTTCTACCATTGGTAACCATTATTATATTTGATACATCAGTGTCACAGTGTTTAGCATCACAGCAACCATGAGTTACCTCTGTACAGCAAATTGACAGACTAATGCTATACTGTAGTCCTTGATATTCTGCAACAAATACTTCATATCCTTTGCACTTTCAGCAAGCAAAGTTATGTCATTTGCATAACGCAGGTTCTTGATAAATGTTCCTCCAATCCTGATGCCACATAACTCTTCACAGAGTCCACATTTGCAAATTATTTGCTCAGCATACAGATTGAATAGGTACGGGAAAGAATATAATCCTGATATACACTCTCCCTGATTTTAAACCATATGGTGTTACCTTGCTCTGTTCACACAACAGCTTCTTGGTCTATGTATAGATTTCTTATTAGCACAATCAGGTGTTCTGGTAACCCCCTTCTTCTCAATGCTAGCCATAATTTGTTGTTATTCACAAACTAAATGCCTTTGCATACTCAGTAAAACACAAACAGACATTCTTCAGGTATTTTCTGATATTAGCAAGTACCCCTCTGACATCAGCAATGATATCCCTGATCCTGGGGCCTCCTCTAAATCGAGTTTGTGTATCTGTTAGTACTGTTTTAGTATTATCTGCACTCAAACCAGAGCAGATGTTGATTGTGGAAAAGATCATCAGTTATTCATATGCAAGTGCAAATTAAGGCTGAAAAAAATTAAAACTAGTCCATAGAAACCAAAATATGACCTGGTGACTATACCAGTTGTGATTAAGAATCATCTCATCAGCATTATTCACCATCACAAAAACATGGATGCAGCCCAGATGTCCAACCACAATTTAATGGATTGAAAAATGATGGTACATTTACACAATGTAATACCATGCAACACGCAGGAGAAAAGCTTTTGTAAATTATTACCCAACTGGCCTACGGGCGCGTCTAGGAGCCATGTCTATTTTGTTTCCCTCATTCTTACCCCGTGTGACGGAGACACTCTGGTTTAATCTGGATCGACCCTGTGTGGAGGAGACGGAACTGCAACAGCAGGAACAGCAACATCAAGCTTGGCTCCAGAGCATTGCAGAAAAAGACAACAACCTGGTGCCTATTGGCAAGCCGGCCTCAGAGCACTATGATGACGAAGAAGAAGAAGATGATGAAGATGATGAAGATAGTGAGGAAGACTCAGAAGATGATGAGGACATGCAGGACATGGATGAGATGAATGACTACAATGAATCACCTGATGATGGAGAGGTCAATGAGGTGGACATGGAAGGCAATGAGCAGGATCAGGACCAGTGGATGATCTAGGTAGACAAGACAGAAGTGTCTTCAGGAAGATCCCGCGCCAGTCCGACCCATCCTGCACACCCCTGCAGAAGCAGCTGACAGCCTCAGTGCCTGAAAGCTTAACCTTGGACACCTCCTCAGCTGCTGCCAGGACGTCTCCTTGGACTCTCCAAGGCCATCAGCCTGCTCTTGAATCCCTAAGGCCCGACCTCACCCCACCTTCCTGGCCAGTGCCTCTTCCATTGGCTGCCAGGTCTAGTCTACTTTAACTCTCTTTAATAAAGACATAGGACTGAAAAAAAAATTATTACCCAACTTGGGAGGGACTAAAGAGCTTTATGCTGAGGGAGCTAACTCAACTCCATAAGCACAAATACTGTATAAAACCATTATGTAAAATGAATATGAGGATCCATGAGGAGGGGAAATCAGAGGGTTGAAGATATGTGGTAAGGGATTAATCGTAGGATTACACAATTTGATGAGGAGGTGAGGGAAATGGGAAGGATCTGATGTGAAAAATGTATTTGAATTTTGTAAATAAACTAGTATTAAAATAATGTAAAATATATATGAATGATTGTATGAAACACAGTGTAAATGAAATTGTATGAAAGTGTACATGAATGAAACATACTGTAAATTATTATTATATGAAAATCAATAAAATATTTTTTTAAAAAAGAATCATCTTTAAAACAGGTTTGTAGCATTGAACACCATAATCAAAGATCAGTAGAACTGTGAAAGGATGTCAAAGACATTACTCATGAAAAGATAAAAAGCTCATCCCAAAGAAGGGGGAGAAAGGGAAAAAAACCAACAAGAACAACAACAGCAAATAAAAACCCCCACAAATATCAGAAAATATTCTGAAAATTGTGTTAGAAGCCAAAGAAAGGGAAGTGACCCTGAAGTAGAACAGTGGGATGGAAGATTTCAAAAGGCAGCTTGAGAAAATGAAGCAAAATATAACAAAATATGCAAAGATCTAAAGTCAGAGAATAAAAGGGGAAGAATTTGCTCAATATTTCTCAGGCTGAAAAAACTGAAAAATAATCTTAAGCCTCAAATTGCAATACTAAACCACGTTATGGGAGCAATCTTGAATGATTCGAGAAGTATCAAAGAAGATGGAAGGAACACACAGGATCAATATACCAAAAAGAATTAGTGGACGCCACAAGATTTCAGGATATACCATATATGTAAGAGCAAATTGTGGTTAAAGATAAAGTTCAAGCTGCACAGAAGGCCTTGGTACTATAAGGCCCCAGGAATCAAAGGACACTAAGTGACATGTTTCAACTAACAGATGAAACTGTGCAAGTATTTAACATTTTATGCTGGGAAATATGAAGGACAACTACTGGGCTACCTGACTGGAAAAGATACATATTTGTTACCATCCCCAAGAAAGATGACCCAAAAGAATGCAGACATTATGTAACAATATCATTAATATCTCATGCAAGCAAAATATTATTGAAGATCATGAAAAAAACGAGAACACTAGGTAGTTAGAGCTATGTAAATCAAAACAACAAGGTAATATTATCTTAATCCAACAACATTAGCAAAGTTTAACAATACAGCAACAATAAATGTTGGAGAGGATGCAGAGATTGGAACTCTTATGCACAGCTGGTGAGATTGTAAAATGGTACAACTGCTATAGAAAACAGTATGGTACTGCCTCAAAAAGCTGAACATAGAAATCTCATATAACCCAGCTATTCTACAACTAGGTAAATATCCCAAGGAGGGGGGGGGCACCACAAATTGAAGCACAGAGTATATACATATCTCTATGTACTAATACTGTTATAAATATAGAAAAAAATAGCAGAATAGCAAGAAAGCAGAAATCGTCCAAATGCCTATCAGCAAAATAATCAATTGAGAAATTGTGATTCATCCCCAAAATGGAATACTATGAAACACTAAAGAACAATGACTTTGTAAAATGGTACAAAACATGATAGAATCTAAAGAATATTATGATGAATGAAATAATTCAGTCACATAAGGAAAAATACTACTATTAAGAAAACAGGAGGATAACTGAGCAAGATATGTATATATTAAAAACAGGAAGGGGAAAAGAGGAGACACAGAAGAAGGGTAGATAATCACTAGATAGCAGAAGGTAGCGGGCAGGAAATGGGGAGAAGGAATAGGAAAGATTCAATGAGGACTTGAAAAGATGAGATGATGATAAGGTTAGATCAATAGTAATTAATTATATAAAATACAATACACAGAATCAAAATACAACTTATGTAAATAACTATATGAAAATAAATTTTTAAAAATGGGGGGCAAAAAAAGATGTTTGATGTACATCAATATTAGATATTGTACATTACGAAAGCCTGTAATTTCACCTTTCACCAAAAGGGAAGATTTGCCCTCAAGAAAATTTTGTTAAAAAAAAATAGAATTTGGCAATGGACACTGAGGTCTAGTCCAGGGGAATGAACAAGTCCAGCTAGAACTCAGGAGATTTGAATTTGAATGGATTTGTAAATACATCTTGGACTTTTGATTAAAGAGATTCATGGGGAAGTATAGATTCTCACTGTGCCTATATACACAATCCAAAATCGACTATTCCCCTCTGGACGTTTTCTAAATGCAATTATGATTTCAATGTCAATCCTGGTGGGATAAAGTCAAAGAATGTGGAAAAATAAACTTTGTTTGGCTTTAAAGCAATGTTTCCATTAATCTTATTGTCTCAACATGTCTTCCCAATGAAAAATTTTCAGAAGAAAAGTATAGACATAAATCCTCTAATCAAATCTGATAAATCTCACATTCAGGAAAAAGCTTTTGCAAAATGCCAATGAGGATCAAACTTTGCTTACTTCCTTGTCATCCATGTCTGAGCTTATCACAGCCAAGTCTGTTTGGTTTATCTTCTTGTCTCTCTGTGTTTTCTAATTATAGTGCTTTGTCCTTACTGTCAGGTTGTTTTTAGTGTTATTACAAGAATTAATATGAATCTAGTAGGATAACACAGATTGTTGAAGAGTCTTTTTCCAATCCTAATGCCAAGTTGTTCCTCATCAAGTCCAGCCTACCAAATGATCTGTTCTGCATTTAAAAAAGTACGTAGACACGATGCACCCCTGACACACTCCTTTCCTGATTGTAAGCTCCTATATATGATCTTTGTATAACACAGGGAAGATTAAAAGAAAATGGAAGGAATACACAGTCACTGTACTAAAAATTAATTTGGTCAACAGTGAACAATTTCAGGAAGTAGTGTATTATCAAGAACCAAAAGTATTGAACAAAGAAGTTCAAGTTGCACTGAAAGCAATGACAAAAAAAGGGAAGGGAAGGGAAGGGAAGGGAAGGAAGGGAAGGCACGTGTTTCAAACTCACCGATTTATTGCCTCTGAAAACTCGCCAGAGGGTCAGCTATAGTTAAATTCCAATTTGATGGTATACAACAATAATATCATTAATGAAAATAATATAGATGATAATATTTTTATAATAATCTGTACCCACAATAGGCCTTCTGCATGAAAAAAAAACACAAGAAACCAAAAATCCAACACCAAAACACACACAAAAAACCAAAGTATCAGCAATTAATCTGAGTCTTCATCTAGAATATCATGTTCTTTACAACCTGGGACTACTAACTCTGACATCTTTGATCTCCTTGCTTGTTTTTATGGTTCATACATTGAAAACTGATTGTGATTCTTCTTTGATTTCAATTGTCATGTAGTATCATACTAAGTATATTTGTTGTTGTTTTTCTTTTTCTCTTAGCACTGAATTTCCCACCAATTCAGAAAATCTTTGTAGGGGTTTTTTTCCCCATTAATTTCATTAGGAAAAACACTTTATTTTAGATAATTTGAGTAAAGTGCTATAATGAAAGAAAAATAAAGTAAAATTTCAAATATCTGTCATGGTCATTAATTAATTATGTGATCCTGGAAAGGTTAATTTATGACTTTCCCTACAACCAAAAAAGAGTGTGAATTCCAAAGAGGTCCAGAATCCTTTTAACATTTATGACTTTTAAGTTCTCAGTTTGATTCTGATATCATGTTTACAACTTCTCAAGTTATTGCAAAGCATTATTTCTAAACATTGTATTAGGTAAGCAAAGACTAGTCTTAACACAGTTAAATAAATCCTTATGATATAATTTTAGGGGAAATCTGACTCTTCTAGACAATGCTTCAAGTGGAAACAGAAATACAAGAGTTTTTATCTGATAAATTTTTCAATTCTACTTTATTATATATTATTGTGTTATCTAGAAAACAACCAATGTGTTCAAGAAAAAAAAAAGATCACAGTAATTAAGAACATCACTACAAGCTGTGTGTTGTTTGGTGAGAGTGCATATATGTTGTAATTACCAAATCCCTGAAACAATGTTGAATGATTAATTGCTATGTAAAAATTTACTTGAAATACTTACTTCAGAAGCATAAACACTTCAGCATTCAATATGGATTACATCTCAACTCTGAGAAAACAAATATTCTCACCACTGGACCAATAGGCAACAGATGGAAAAAGATTGAAGCTATCAATGAGTTTGTCTTACTTGGATCCACAATCAATACACTAGGTTACAGCAGTCAAAAGATCAAGAGACATATTGCATTGAAAATCTGCAGTCAGGGATCTCTCTACATTATTAAGGAGTAATGTTGTTAGTTTGAGAACTAAGGTGTGCCTGATTCAGACAATGGTCTTTTCAGTCACTTGTTATGCTACTTAGAGCTGGACAATGAATAAGGATGACATACATGAGAATAATACCTTTGAAATAACTGTTGTGTTGAAGGAGAGTATTGAATATTCCCATGGACTGTCAAAAGAACAAAGAGATATTTCTTGGAGAAGGTTCAATCAAAGTGCTTCTGGGAGGCAAGCATGGCAAAACTTAGTTATGCATGCATTGGACAAGTTACTAGGAGAGGCTTTTCAGAGGGGAAACAGATCATGCTTGGAAAAGTGGAGGGACAGAAAAAGAGAAGAAGAATATCAGCTAGGTGGATTGACACTGTGATTGCAGGAGTGGGCTTGAGTGTATCTGATATTATGAAGTTGGCACAAGATACGAGAGGGTTCGGATTCGTTGTTCGGGAGTTGCTGTAAATTATGCTTACTGACACGTAACAACAACACAACATGTAATTCAATGTAGAATTATGCACACTTGAGTGTTTTCCGTATGTTTGATTTTTAAGTAGTATTGAGTTCTTAGCAATCATGTTTTTAGAAACTGTTAGATATGTGAACAACTATGCTTCAGATACATAAAACTCTACATATAATTGTTTTGATTGAAAATAAAAAATATATGTTGATACAGTAAAAACATTTGAATTTCTACAGCCAGGGTTTCAGTCTGAAGAATGTTCAGGGAAGTAGAGATGATTTGACAATTTGGGACATATTACATATGGTTTAAATAGCTGCAGGCTTTAAATTTGTTTCTAAATAATTTACTTCTGTGGTTCACGTTTAAGCAACACCATTGGCATATTATCTTCTGGTGAGTAAGAACCTATTATCAAAATATTCATTAGTGTTTGTTTATTTTTAATAGGCAAAGGTAAGCTAAAATAGTTTAAAGATAGTTCACTGATGGAGATAGGAATTTAAAATCATTAATTACTTATAGTGTGCAAATTTAGTAAAATCCAATTAAATAAATAACAGTTCAATGGATCAATCTACAAAATAAATATTTATGCTTCATATTAGTCCTCCATATTCTGTGTTTATGGTAAAGCTTGTCTAAATTAAGATGTTATTAAAGAATAAATAGGAAATTAATGATTCTTTTAAAAACTATATGATAAAACAATACACAATTATAGAATTTTGAAATTATCTTTACACTTAATTTTTCATCTCTTGAGAAGTTGATTGGTAAATGAATGTATTCCAAACAAGAGTTAGCTTTTATATATTACTGAATTATTGAAAGATTATTTTATTAATTTAGTCATGAACATTACAACAGTCATTCAAATATCCTAGCAGAAAATATTGCAAACATTTGATTATTTTCTCCAAATATCAAAGTTCATAATGAGCACTGTAGATAAACAGAAGTATTTACGTTGTTGTTTTTGTGGTTACGTGCTATTGAGTCACCTCTGACTCTTATTGACTCTCCGTTCAATAGCTCTGAAGCCAGCCCTCTCCTGAGCCAGTCTCACTGACTCAGGAGCTCCTACTCTGTCAGTCCATCTAATCCAGGGTCTTCCTCTCCTGTGCTGTCCCTCCACCCTTCCAAGAATTATGTCCTTCTCCAAGGATCTCCAAGGCCTCCTGGCCTCATGGCCTAAGTATGTGGAACAGAGCTTCAAAATCCTAGCCTCCAAGGAGAAACTTAGTTTCACACGCTCCAAGATAGTCATATTTGTTTTCTTCACAGTCCATCATATGTTCAAGACTCTTCTCCAGCACCACTACCTAAAGGCATCAATTCTTTTTCTATCACCCTTAGTCATTATCTCTGATGCATGAATTGTGAAGACGATGGACTGGATCAGGCACACCTTAGTCGCTAGATTGACATCATCATTTCTCAGTACTTTAGAAAAGTCCCTGACAGCATATTTACCTAATGCGTTTTATATTTTCACTTCTGACAACTGTTTGATTATGCTGATTATGGAGCTGAGCAAGCTGTAACTTTAACGACCTCAATTTCTTCATCCATCATGCTGCTGCCAACTGACCCAGTGGTGAGAATCGTTGTCTTCTTGATGTTGAGCTTCAATCTATATTCAAGACTCCAGTTCTTGACCTTCTGCAGCAAGTGCTTCTGGTCCAACTCAGTTTCAGCAAGCAAGGTTGTGTCAGCTGCATAAGGTAATTCGTTGATGAGTCTTTCTCCAATCCTGATGCCACATTCATCCTCATAAAGCCCAGCCTTCCGAATAATGTGTTCCACATATAGATTGAAAACATATAGAGAAAGGACACATCATTGGTGCACTCCTTTCCTGACTTTGAAAGATGTAGTGTTTCCTTGTTCTGTTTTGAAGACTGCTTCCTTGTCCAAGTATAGGTTTCATATAAGCACAATCAAGTGTTCTGGGATTCTCATTAACCTCAAGGTTAACCACAATTTCTCATGATCCACACAGTCAAATGCCTTTGTATAGTCAATAAAACACAGATAAATATTCCTCTAATACTCTGCTTTCTGCCAAGATCCATCTGACATTGGCAATAATGCTTCTAGTCTCATGGTGTCTGGTAAATGCAGTTTGTATTTGTGGTAGTTCTCAGTAAAAGTACTGTCCCAGCTGTTTCTTCAGCAGGATTTTGCTAGCATGTGTTATTATTAATAGTGTACAATAATTTCCACACTCTGTCAGGTCACCATTTTTTTGAATTGGAATAAATATGGATTTCTTCCAGGTAGTTGGTCAGGTAGTTGTCCTGGAGATTTCTTGGCACAACCTGGTGAGCATGTCAAGGGCAACATCTTTTTGTTGAAATATGTCAATTGGTATTCCACAAATTCCTGCAGCTTTATTTATGCCAAGTTCTTCAGTACAGCCTGAATCTCCTCATTCCTCACCATTGCCTCTTAATCATATGTTTTTCGAAATTCTTCAGTGTCATCCAATTTTTTCTTGGTACAGTGATTCTGTATATTTCTTCCATCTTCTTTTAAAGTTTTTCTGAATCGTTCAATATTATACCCATAGTATCCTCAAGTATTGTGACATGAGGCTTGAGTTTGTTCTTTAATTCTTTCAGCTTAAGAAATGCCAAGTGAATTCAATCCTTTCAATCATTGGACCCCAATTCTTTGCACATTTTTAAATAATACTTTGCTTTGTCTTCTTGTGCTGCTCCTGGAAATCTATTCATCTCCTTAACTTGACGATTTCTTCCATTTGCTTTGTCTTCTGGGTGCTCTAGTGCAATATTCAGAGTCTCTTCTTACATACATTTTAATCTTTTCTTCTTCTTCTTCTGTCTTTGTAATGTCTTTTGCATTCTTCATGGATGATACTCTTGATATCATTCCACAGCTCATCTGAACTTTGTAAATTACGTTCAAGCCCTCAAACCTTTTCCTGATCTTTAAATTTAGGTAGGATATACTCAAGGTCAAATTTTTATTTTTGTGAATTTTATCTGACCTTTTTCTTTTTTAAAAAATATTATTATTATTATTAATTTCAATGAACATCTACAGAAATTTTAGAATTCCATTCATTTATTGTTGCACTTTCCCCCCCGCCCACCTCACCCTCACCCCCACCCCACTCCTCTCCTTGAAAAGCAAGACAAACTCCTTCATTTGCACATAATCCCCTCCCCCACCCCAGCCATCCCCACCCCCACTCCAAGTATACTCCACCCTTGCACCCTCATTTCGCACTCTTATGACAATCATAATGCCCTAAAATACATTAATTTTAAACTATTCTCTCCCTCATCGGCTTCAATGCAATAAACATAATTTATCCAGTTTTTCTCGGTCCTACCCCCACCCCAGTGTCAGCCTCATTCTACAACAGTGGCATCATATAGTATTTGTCTTTTTGTGACTGAGATATTTCACTCAGCATAATGTCCTCCAGGGTCACCCATTTTGAATAATATTGCATGAGTTCCTTGACTTTTTTTTCTTTAATTTGAACTTGCATATGAGTAGTTGTTGATCTTTCCCGCAATCAGTACCTTGCCTAGTTTTCACTGCTTATATTGAACTTCTCCAACAATTCCTTCCACAGATGTAATCAGTCTGATTCTTGTCAGATCAAATCCATGAGTATATACTGCATTTATGTTTCTTATAAAAAGCATTTGCTAGGAACACGTCATTCATTTTGCAGAATTCTATCATTCTATCTCTAGTTTCATATCTGTCACCAAGTCCATGTTTTCTGACTATTGCACCATCTTCTTGTTATCTAGTCATTCATTATTATTAATTCATCTTTATTTCAGGCTTGGTCGATTTCTGACTGCAAAAGTCTGTAGAAATCATCTATTTCCTCCTCATTGGTGCTGGTTGTAGGTGCATAAATTTCAATAATAGTGGTATCAACAGGTCTTCTGATATGTGTATAGATATTATCCTGTCACTCACAGGAAGTATTTATAGTAATTATAAAATTTTATTTCAACTACTAAAGAAATCCTAACTAACTAGATTAAACTAATATACTTTAAAATTTTGTCAACAGTGTTTTTAAATTGGTTCTCCAATTTGTCTTTCATTTTCTCAATAGTGCACAGCAGGCATCACTATTTATAGATAGAAAAGAGGATCTAGCTGTAGGCACATATGTAAAGCAAAGAAACATTGATTAAAGCAACACACACACATGCATAGCTGTTATTATTTGATTTTAAAATTATTGTCAACCAATTAGAGCCTAAGTTTCATTTAAATCTGCAGTAACTATCAATGTCATAGCTGTTAATGGTTCATGAATAATTTTGAAAGTCAAACAAATATACAAGACCATGTCAGGGGATTGCTCTTTGTCTACAACAGGTCAGTAGTTAATATACCTTCTAGTTCCCAAAAGTAGAAAAGTCCTTTAGAATTGTAAAATCACGGAGCTGTCCTCAAAAGAGTAAAATCTGAATGCAAGTGATGATTTTGTGTACTACACTTACTGTAGGTAAAAGTGAAGATGTTGTAGAGAATAAAGAAAAAAATACAGACTAGAAGACACTGGACCAAACTGTAAATAACAGTGTGTAATAACATCCCATATGGGTTTCATTAAGAAGAGAAGCATACAGAAAGAAATCAGGCTCCTGGAAATATGCAGCCATTACTTAAACTGTGAGTGGCAGATTCTGTTTTTTGCATTGTTCCCAGTAGACCACATGTGGATGATAATCTGACGCATCTGTAAGAGCATAACATTTTACTTTTACACATGTCTGTGGTCTCTCATTCATCAAAGAAGCTGACCCTTTTAATCACCAGATTTTCTTCAATTTGCCAGATTTTTTTTGTTGTTGTTGTTCAACAGGAGAACTTGGTGGTTTTGCTTCTAATAAACTCAATAACACCTTTGAACTTACTTTCACTTTACAGCAAAGGGATAGATGGTGGGATAAGTAGAAAAACATATGTTCATTCCAGGAACACAGAAGGAAAATCACAAGATCCTTGGTTGACATCTTTCTGTTCTTTCTATTGCAAGTTGAATCTGCATTCCTGTGTCTGGTTAACTTTGGAATAGACTAACATTGTAAACATTTGTCATATCTCTGTAAGGTTTCATAACAATTAATAAAGCTCATATCTGAGTCATTCCAATCACTCTCTGAATTCTTTACAGGTTCCATTTACAAGCATGATTCAAAGCTAATCATTTGATCCCATATCACCACAGTGAAAGAAATACATTAAATTGAGTCACATACATTTTGGTTGTTGTTTGTTACCCAGTGCATATATAACTTATGGTATAGGTAGAGAGCTTCACTCCTATCTCAAAAATGGTAAATCTTTGGCTTTTTGAATCCACCAGCAACTTCAAGGGAGAAAGAAGAACAATCTCCTTTTATGTGATTCATGTTGTTGTTGTTGTTATGTGCCGTCGAGTCGTTTCCCACTCATAGCGACCCTATGCACAACAGCCCTAAACCCTGCTCTATCCTGCGTCAACCCCAACGCCTCTGACACACCCATCCCGATTACCCCAGTCACTGAATCAATCCATCTCATAGAGGGTCTTCCCCTCCTGCGCTGTCCCTCCACCCTCCCAAGCATGATGTCCCTCTCCAAGGACCCGTCCCTCCTGGCAACATGTCCAAAGTATGTCAGACGAAGCCCCAGAATCCTTGCCTCCAAGGAGTAGCTTGGTTTAATCCTCTCCAAGATGAATCTGTTTGTTTTCCTGGCAGTCCATGGTACATTCAGTACCCTTCTCCAGCACCACAGCTCAAAAGCATCCACTGTCCTTCTGTCCTCCCTAGTCACTGTCCAACTCTCTGATGCACAACAAGCGATTGCAAAGACCATGGCCTATATCAGGCGCACCTTAGTCTCCAGAGAGACACTGTTGCTCCTGAGTACTTTAGAGAGGTCCCTAACAGCAGACTTTCCCATCGCGATACGCTTTTTGATTTCCTGACTGCTGGTACCAAGAGTGTTGACTGTGGAGCAGAGCAAACTGAAGCTGTGAACACTCTCAATCTCTTCGTCATCCATCCTGACGCTGCTAATTGGTCCAGTGGCGAGAATCTTTGTCTTCTTGACATTGAGCCTTAGTCCATACTGAAGGCTGCAGTCCTTGACCCTTCGCAGCAAGTGCATGAGGTCCTCCTCAGTTTCAGCAAGCGGGGTTGTGTCATCTGCATAACGCAGATTGTTAATAGATCTTCCACCAATCCTGATGCCACAGTTCTCCTCATAGAGCCCAGCTTCTCGGATAATTTGCTCTGCATACATGTTGAAAAGGTGTGGAGACAGGATGCATCCCTGGCGTACACCCTACCCACTTTTGAACCATGCAGTGTTACCCTGCTCTGTTCTGACTACTGCCTCTTGATCCAAGTACAGGTTTGGCATTAGCACAAT
Source organism: Elephantulus edwardii (assembly GCF_000299155.1). NCBI lineage: Eukaryota > Metazoa > Chordata > Mammalia > Macroscelidea > Macroscelididae > Elephantulus > Elephantulus edwardii. The sequence goes on from NW_006399819.1 coordinate 6,575,091, forward strand.
TAATTGTTCTGGGATTCCCATTCTTCTCAGAGTCAGCCACAGTTTGTTATGATCCACACAGTCAAATGCCTTTGCATAATCAATGAAACACAGATAGACATTCTCCTGGTATTCTCTGCTTTCAGCCAAGATCCATCTAACATCAGCAACAATATCCCTAGTACCACGACCCCTTCTAAACCCAGCCTGGACTTCTGGCAGTTCTCTGCTGATGTGCTGTTCTAATCGTTTTTGGATGATCTTCAGTAGAATCTTGCTTACATGTGAAATCAATGACACTGTTCTGTAGTTTCCACACTCAGTTGGGTCACCTTTCTTTGGAATGGAAACAAATATAGATCTCTTCCAGTCAGTTGGCCAAGTGGTTGTTCTCCAGATTTCTTGGCACAACTTGGTGAGCACATCCAGGGCAACATCTGTTATCTGAAATACTTCAATTGGTATACCATCTATTCCTGGGGCCTTATTTTTTGCTATTTCCTTCAAAGCAGCTTGAACTTTTTCCTTCATCACCATAGGCTCTTGCTCATATGTTAGTTCTTTAAATTCCTCTGTATCTGCCAATTACTTTCTATATAATGACTTAGTATATTCCTTCCATCTTCCATGTGATTCATAGTCCCTGAAAATCTGGAGAAGAATCAGTTATGAATACATCTGAACTCCATGGCAATATATTTGTGTTTTTATTTGGGGGTGTTTCTTTTGTTTGTTTGTTTGAATGGTTGATTGGTTGGTTGGTTGGTTGGGTTTTTTTTTGGGTTTTGTTTCGTATTAAGGGAGCTCTGGTGGCTAGTCCATAGGGAGTTGCACTGCTAACACAAAAGGACATACTTTTCTGGTCGTTAGAATCGACCAGGTACTCCCACGAAGAAAGATGAGCAATATCCTCCTGTGCAGTTTAGAGCATTCCAAGACCAATAGCAGGTCATCTATGATATTTATGTTCTCAAGAAAATAAGTATTGAGTGATCTGTGAAGGAGCCATATTGGCATCACACATTATGTTCCGTACTGCTAACTAGAAGGTTGGTAATTTGAATCCTTCAGCCATTCTGTGAGAGAAGGTGAAGCAATCATCCCATTACAATTTACAGTCTGAGAAACTAGAAGGAAGGTTATCAACTTATAACTGATAATCAGAATCAACTCTCTTGGTTTGGTTGTGGTGGTCTATTAAATATTCCATAAACTCAAACCCATTCATTCAATCAGCTGACTGTTCAAAGGATTTTTAAGAGGCTCTAAATCACAGAGGAGATTGTTCCTCTGTCTCTCACAAAATAGCTGGTAGTTTCAAACTGCTTACATTTCTGTTAGCAACTCAACTCCCTACTGATTAGATCACCAGAGCTCCTTAATTGTTCAATAAGAGAACATAAGGAAACAACTGTCATGCTTTAGACAGGTTTGCTATAAACTTTTATTCTGTAAAAGAATGCAGTACACAAAAAAAAAGCATAGTGCAATAAAACAAGGTATATATACCTCTTTAAGAGTGTCTGGAAGTCAGTGAATGTAATAGAGCATAAAAGTGAATACAAGTGAAAATTATTTAAACTCCATAAAAATAGAATTAACTCTACCTTTTCAGTTGTTGAATTCTAGTGCACTTCTGATTATTGTTATTAATGATTGAAGGATACTTTAAAATACAGAAATAAAAACTGTCCCTTTTGGATAAAAAAAATCCATACCATTATTTTCACAGGCACTTCAAAAACCAGATTATATTTTTCTTTCTCCCCCCAGAATATATTTTCTATGAAAACAATGTAAAAGTAGTCTATCCTCTAATGAAAACAGTATCATTTTCTCTTACTAGGTGGAGGAAAAATTTAAACCAAACTAATTTTACTTTTGGTATCCCATAATTCCTGGGTCCTATTTTTTTTTTTTTTTGCCAATACTTTACATGCAGCTTCTACTTCTTCCTTCATTACCATTGGCTCCTGTTCATGTTGTACTTTCTGAATTTTTTTCAGTGTCAATCAATTCTTTCTGCTACAGTGACTCTGTATAATTCCTCCATCTTCTTTGAACGTTTTCTGGGTCATTCAATATACTGCCTGTAGAATCTTCAAGTGTTGCAACACGAGGTTTAAATTTTTTTCTCAGTTCTTTCAGCTTAAAAAATGCAGAGTGAATTCTTACCTTTTTATTCTCCAATTCCAGCTCTCTGCACATTTCATTATAATACTTTGCTTTGTCCTTCCAAGCTGCCCTTTGAAATAATTTATTCAACTCTTTCACTTTGACATGCTTTCCTTTGGTTTTGACTTCTCAAGCCTCCAGTGCAATCTTTATAGAGTCTCCTCTGACAGCCATCTCATTTCTTTCTTTCTCCTTTGTTTTTGTAATAACCTTTTACTTTCTTCATGGATGATATCCTTTACATCATCCCACAACTCATCTGGTCTTTGAACATTGGTGTTCAATCCCTCAGACGTGTTCTTAAGATCATGATGAAATTCAGATGGAATTGATTGAATATCTTATATTGGTTCCTGTGGACTAATTTTAATCCTCTTCAGACTGAATTGGAACTTGCATATGAGTAAGTGATGATCTGACTCACAGTCTGTCCTGTGCCTAGTTTTGACTGCTGATATTGAGCTTCTCCAATGATTTCTTCCACAAATGTACTCAATCTAATTCTTATGAAGCCTGGCAGGTGAGAGCTACATGTAAAGTCATCTCTTGTGTCTTTTAGAAAAGGTAGTTTCAATCATTGTAAATACAAAATTCAATCATTCTATTTCCAGCCACATTTCTATCACCAACCACATATTTTCCATCTACTTCTCCTTCTTCACTGTTTTCTACTATTCCATTTCAGTCACCACTTACCATTAACACATCCTGATTGCATGTCAGTCAATTGTGAACTGCAAATTTGGTAAAAATTCTCAATTTCTTGCTTTTTGGCAGTAGATGTACGAATATATACTTGAATAATAGTCATGTTAGTGAGTCTTCCTTGTATTTTTATAGATACTATCCTACCATTCACAACATTGTACTTCAGGATAGTATTTAAAATTGAATTTTTTACTATTAATACAACACCATTCTTCCTCTGTTTTTCATTCCCTGAATAATATGTGATTATCTGACTCAAAGTGGCCAAAGCTGGTCCTCTCTCATCTCAGTAATGCCTCATATATCAATATTCATGTGTTTTGTTTCATTTTTAACTATTTCCAGTTTTCAAACATTCAAGCTCTGGACATTCCATGTTCTAGTTGTTAAATAATGTTTGCTATTTATTTTCTCCATTTCAGCTGACTTTCAATCTGGTCTCTACCAGCACACTACTTTAATTATTCTTTTTGTTTAGTGTTCATAGGATTCAGTGTTTAGTGTTCATCTACTTCATGGGAAGTAGATGGCCTGCCCGGCTTTGGCTTCCTAGTCTGAGTTCATCAGCGAGCTCCACCAAAACCTGTCCAAAAATTGGAAACCCTTGTGACATTTGACACAGTGTCACAGATTTCAGTATCACAACAACCTCAAGTTATCTTAGTAAACTGACAGACAAGTGCTCCATCATTTAGAACAACATTCTTTCCAAACACAATTAATACCAGGCCCAAGGGTCACAGGTCCAAGGGCCACAGGTCCAAGAGCCCAGCCAACTTTTAAATACAAAGGCCTGCCCACCAAATCCTGTTTGCCTGCACAAGAGGTTTTCCAACCACAGCTGATTGTAAATGAATCAGCGAATCGTCTTACACTTGATTCCTAACACAGTCGGAAATGGACAAACAGATTACACTCAGCTTTCACGTAAATTAAAAACATTTACCCTCCAGGAACCAACTGTGCTAAACTGGAGACTTGGAGGATATAGAAGAAGCAGTGGCACAAGGGAAATTATTGCTGATGTCAGATGTATCCTGGCTGATAGTAAGGATTACCAGAATAACGTTTATTTGTGTTTTATTGACTATACAAAGGCATTTGAATGGGTGGATCATGACAAATTGTGGCTGACACTGAGAAGAATGGGAATCCCAGAGTATTTCACTGTGCTCATGCAGAACCTATACCTGAACTGGAGGCTGTTGTGCATATGGAGGGGAGCACTGCACGGTTTGGTATTGGGAAGGGAGTGTGCCAGGGTTGTATTCTCTTTCCATACCTATCCTATCAACATGTTGAAAAAATTATCTTAGAAGCTTGACTCTATGAAGAGTAGTGTGTCATTAGGATTGGCAAAAGACTCATCAATAACCTGATTTATGCAGATGACACAACCTTGATTGCCAAAAGTTAAGAAAGATTTGAAGCATTTTTGCAGAAGTTCAAGGACTGAAGCCTTCATTATGAATTGCATCTCAATGTCAGGAAAATAAAGTTTCTTAACCCTGGACTAATAGGCAGCATCATGATGGATGGAGAAGAGATTGAAACTGTAAGAAGCTTCGTGTTCCTTTGTTCCACAATTAACGCACTTCGTACCAGCAGTCAGGAAATAAGAAGATACACTGCACTGGGGAAATCTGCAGTTAGAGATCTTTCTAAATTATTAAGGAGTAGTGTCGTCAGTTTGAAGACTAAGGTAAGTCTAATTAATGTCATCTTTACAATTTCTAGCAATGCATTTGAGAACTGTACAATGAATAAGGATGACAGAAAAAGAATTGACACTGTTGAGCTGTGGTGTTGGAGAAGATCACTAAACATACCATGATGACCAAGAGAATAAACAGATATATCTTAGAGATGTTAGAGCCAGAGTGCTCTTTGGAGACAAGAATTATGAGTCTTCATCTCTCATAATTTGGGCGTATTTCTAGGAGGTGCTAGTCTTTGGGGAAGGACATGATTCTGGAAAGGGCGGCAGGTCAGAGAAGGGTAGGAAGATCCTCCACCAGGTGGACTGATAACAGTGGCAGCTGCAATGAGTGTGTCAGGACGTAGAAGGATGATGCAGAACAGAACAAGGTTCAGACTCTTTTGTTCATAGTGTTACTATGAACCGTGCTTGACTTGAAGGAACTTAACGACAACAACTTTATTTTTCTCATTTAAGAATTATTTAAAAAGGAAAATACAAAAAAAAAAAGAAAGTGTAGTTCTATATTAGCAGGCAGGAAAAAAAAATCACACAAAAAACCGATTTTTTTTTATTATCTCAAATTTCACTTAAGGAATGATGTACAAAATGAAAAGCCAACTCAGAAAATAGACAAACAGAGAAACTGTGATTATACAATTTTAAAATAATTATTAATATTTATGTAACCCTCTAAAATTCATCAATTATTTCTTCATATGCCATTTAACTACATATCTATATGTCTTAGATTCATCATAGAAAGTATTACTATTACTTCTTTACATATGAGAAGGAAACTGAGCCTGAAGAAAATTCTGATTTTTTAAAAAACAAATTATACAGCTTCAAAATGGAAACTCTCATGACTTTTTCCCTCTTACTGAGAATTTTTACACTAACCCAGAATTTCTGTTTATAGTGTTCAGGTCTTACATTCATAGGGTTGCTATGAGTTGTCTACAAATCAACAGCACTTAACAACAACAAGATCGACATAGAGTGCTCTATGGGTCTCTTGGGTAGAAAGTTATGGTACCAAGCCAAAGGTGGGTGAATTTAATCAGTGACCCTCAGGCCTGGTTTTAATTGTTTTTGATCAAACATTCTTCTAAATGGTATAGCATTAGTCTGTCCATTTCCTGTACAGAGGTAACATCGTGGTTGCTATGATGCTAACCACTGTGACACTAATGTGTGAAATATGATAATGGTTACCCATGGTATACAGTGTTTGGTGGAGTTTCACGATTAAAACAAGTTTGAAAGCAGGAGTGGCATCCATTTCCAAAATATCTTGGCTCCAGAAACTCTATGAACTTGGAGGAACGATGAAATTTATACAAGTGTTCAAGTCTTTCGTTCATCGGGTTTCTATGAGTCACCTACGACTTGACAGTACTTAACAAAAACAACATCAGTGTAACAATGAGTAACAATGGAAGACATTTTTTTTTATACCTATGAACATATTCTTACTAAGAAGTTAAAAGGAAAACATACTTGAAGTACGATAGATAAACGAGCATTTTACAAATGCCATTTAAAGCTTTACCTATTGAGGACTGTCGATTAAGTTCATAACTTAGTGTTATCAGAATTATTAAAAGAAGTCCATAAGAAGTTTGCTGCTAACTCGAAGGCCAAATTTCTCTAAGTATTCAAATCCTCAGGAGACCCCATGGAAGAAAGTATGCAATCTCTTCCTGTGCAATTAACAGTTTCAGCAAAACCAATAGAGGGTTTGATATGAGTTCGCCCTAACTAGGTGGCAGTGATCTTTGAGTATAACATAATGTATATCTTTGGGAAGACAAGAAAAAAAACCAAAAAAGGTGACTGGAATATCTAAACGGAAGTATATCAATCAAGAATAAATTTAATATTATGACAATTCCAGGAGAGAAAAAACTATACAAAACAAGGAAAATGGGACTAAGGCCATACAAAGCAAAGGGAAAAATATTTTTAAAGGACAAACAAATTTATGGAATTCTGAATTTTGACCTCTAATAAGTAACACATCATTAAATGGCTGATGTGCTAATATTCTTACTTCACAATATCTATTATTGCTTCCCTCCCGACACGCAAATAGTGAAATAAGTATTTATCATTCACTTATGATAAGAGAAACTAAAAATATTGGCCTGATACTTCTCTGTCTAGAATCATAGGGATAGTAGGATGTCAGAAGGCAACCCACATCGCACAGGGCAAAACTAAGAGAAGGCAGGCAGCTGCAAAAGTAGTTATCAGGAAGGCTAAACAACAGGGTGAACTAAGCCTTTGGAAATCACTAAAGACAATTTTAAAATAATTTGTATGAAATACAGAATAAGAGATAGGCCTGCTTCATGGGACAGATGGTGTAATACTAGCAGATGACCTTGGAAGGACTAAACTCCTATTTTTCTTCTGTTTTCTCAATCAGGAAAAAAATGATCTTCAAACTGGAAAGGGTAGGACAAACAAGGGAATAGAATCCTGAGATAAGTGAAGAGATAATAAGAGAGCACTTAGCTACTTATATGAGTTCACATTACGAAGACCAGATTGATTACATCCCCAAGGACTGAAATAACTTGTAGTTAGACTGACTCATCTTATGAATTTGTTTTTCTTCTCTATCTCCTACCACACTGTAGCACAGTCACTCCTCTTCTCTGCCTTGGATTATTTTACTCATCTTTTATCCAGTCTATCTGGCTCCAGTTTTTCTTCACTCACACCAAAAATATACAACTGTCAAAATTAACTCTCTTTCTCTCTTTCACACACACAAACAGCTCTCATACTTAAAAATAATTCCTGTGCTCCTCAAGTTTCTACAAGATTCTTTTCCTAGAATTTGACTTGAACATCTCCCCAATGTTGCATTTGTTTGCAATTTCAGAACTATCCCTCAGTCCTTTATATCTCATATCACCACGTTTATTTACTATTGTTTAGAACTTATGTTTACACATATTTCTATACCTTGACATGCTGTCTCCTCTGCCTGAAATATATTTTCTTGCTCCTCTGAGCTGCTGGAATAGCTCTCTTTTGTAGTGTTCTCTGAGTCTCAAACAGAAACAAGCTTTGTTTTTCTGTCTTTAGTGCTTTGCAAACTAACCACTCCTGTTCTCCAAATAATTGATTCAGATAGATCTACATTCAAACCCTACAGCTCAAATGCTTCCTGAGTTAATATAATTGCTATTACATAAGCATATATTTCCATAAATGTTTTAAAAATCATGAGGGACAAGGAATTACTTATATCATTGATATCCACAATTAAAATTATTGTAGTCAGTATTTTCAAAGTAGTATATTGTGCATTCATTATAAAAATTCAATTATTATACAGTTCATTGAGTATAAACTAATAATTAATAGACTTGTTCCCTACTTTAACTCTGAAAAACTCACCAAATGTTGTTGTTGTTGCTATTATGTGCCGTCGAGTCATTTGCGACTATGTACAACAGCCCTAAACCCTGCTCAATCCTGTGCCAATGACCCTGCCTCTGACTCACCCATTCTGATTACCCCAGTCACTGAATCAATCTATCTCATAGAGGGTTTTCCCCTCCTGCACCGTCCCTCCAACCTCCCAAGCGTGATGTCCCTCTCCAAGGACCTGTCCCTCCTTACAATATGCCCAAAGTATGTCAGATGAAGCCCCAGAATCCTTGCCCCCAAGGAGTTGATTGGTTTAACCCTCTCCAGGATGAATCTGTTTGCTTTTTTGGCAGTCCATGGAGCATTCAATACTCTTCTCTAGCACCACAGCTCAAAAGCATCAATTCTTCTCTCCTCCCTAGTCATTGTCCAACTCTCTGATGTATAACAAGTGATTGCAAAGACCATGGACTGTATCAGGCTCACCTTAGTCTCCAGAGAGACACTGTTGCTCCTGAGTAGAGAGGTCCCTAACAGCAGACTTTCCCATCGCAATACATTTTTTTTTTTACTTCCTGACTGCTGGTGCCAAGGGTGTTGACCGTGGAGCCGAGCAAACTGAAGCTGTGAACAATCACAATCTCTTCACCAATCATCCTGATGCTACCAACTGGTCCAGTGGTGAGAATCTTTGTCTTGACACTGAGCCTCAGTCCATACTGAAGGCTGCATTCCTTGACCCTATGCAGCAAATGGAGGTCCTCCTCAGTTTCAGCAAGCAGGGTTGTGTCATCTGCATAACGCAGATTGTTAATAGATCTTCCACCAATCCTGATGCCACAATTCTCCTCATAGAGCCCAGCCTCTCGGATAATATGCTCTGCATACATGTTGAAAAGGTATGGAGACAGGATGCATCCCCGGCGTACACCCTTCCCAATTTTGAACCATGCAGTGTTACCCTGCTCTGTTCTGACAACTCCCTCTTGGTCCAAGTGTTGTTAAGTAGGAATGAATTTAAAGCTGATGCTCACGTGCTTCACAGGCTATAAATTGCCCGAAAAGAGGTTAGTTATATTTCCCTTGTGTAGCTGCTTATGGGTTCAAATTGTCAGAGAGAATCTGTGTTTGGACCATCAGCACACCTACCAATGGACTATACACTAGATCGACCTTACTTATGACTAGAAGTGAACAATTTAATATATGGTAAGAAGCTATGCTCAAAGGGACCTGGTTCAAATCCACCAGCTCTTCCATGGGAGAAGGATAAGAAATCTCCTCCCATGTGATTTACTGCCTCTGAAAACCTGCTGAAAGGTCAGCTATAATTTGGTTCTTACATGACGGCACACAACACCACCATCTAATGGTAAGAGACTGTGCTGCAAACCTGAAAAGGTGAGGGAAACTGTGGCTGCTTTCATAGTTAAAAAAGTTATTTCTAGATTCATCTTGAAATACAGTGTTGTAAATTACAAAATAATATCTTTATAAAGAAGTCCTGTGAATAACACTATCATTTAAGTATATGCACAAAGAACTAAAGAGGAAGATAGAATTCTACCAACATTTGCAGTCATAAATTGTTCGAACATGCAATCAAGATGCATTAATAATAATGGGCTAGATACAAAAGTTGAAAATGGAGAGAGTCTGTAGTCGGAAAACATGGTCTTCATAACAGGAATTAGGCTGGAGATAGAATAATAGAATTCTGTACAACAAATGAGTTATTAATAACAAATATCTTTTTAAGAAATATAAACAGTGACTATATGTATGGTTTTCACCTGATGGTATACACAGGAATCAGATCAACTGTATCTGTGGAAATAATCACCGGAGAAGCTCAATATCAGCTGTGAAAGCTGTGCCAGGAACCAAATTTTGATCTTGGATCTATCTCACCTGAATTTCAAAACCATCTCAGGAACAAATTTGAGGCCTTGAACACTAATGAGCAAAGACCAGATGAGCTATGAAAGGGTATCAAGAATATTATCCGGGAAGAATGTAAAAGTTGTTACAAAGACAGAGGGGGAAGAAAAGACTAAAATGGATGTTCAAATGGGACTTTGAATATCGCACTAGAACATGGAGAAGCCAAAGCAAAGGAAAGAAATCAAGAAGTTAAGGAGCTGAACAAAAGATTTTAAAGGGCAACTCGAAAAGACAAAGCAAAGTATTATAATGAAATGTGCAAAGAGCTGGAGTCAGAAAATCAAAGGGGCCAAACTTGCTCATCATTTCTTATGCTGAAGGAACTGAAGAACAAATTCAAACCTTGAGTTACAATACTTAAGGATGCTTTGGGCAGAATTCTAAAAGATCCAGGAAGTATTAAAAGACATAGTATACAGACTCACTGTACCAAAAATAATTGACTGATACAGGAGAATTTCATGAAACAATGAATTAGCAAGAGCCTGTGGTGATGTAGGAGGAAGATCAGACTGCTCTGAAGAAATTGACAAAAAAACAAGGCCCTACGAATTGATGGCATAAAAATTAGCATATTTCAACAAAGAGACACTGCCCTGGACTTGCTTATCAAGTTGTGCCAAGAAATCTGCAGGACAATTACCTGGCCAATTGACTGGAAGAGATTCATGTTTGTTTCCGTTTAAAAAAAAAATGGTGACCCAAAGAGTGAAGAAATTATTGAACAACACTATTAATATCACATACAATCAAGATCCTGCTGAAAATTATCCAAAATGACAAAATGACTGGAACAGCACATCAACAGAGAACTTCCAGATGTGAAGGCTGGGTTTAGAAAAGACTGTGGCACTAGGGATACTTTAGCCAATGTTAGATGGATATTGGCTAAAGCAGAAAATACCAGAGGAATGTCTGTTTCATTGATTATGCAAAAGCGTTAGACTGTGTGGATCAAAACCCTAAAGCAATTACTGTTTTATTTGTGTTTTTGTTTCTTATACTATTACTTTAATTTTATTGTCACTTTTAATTTTATTCAATTATTTCATATAATAAATTGTAATTGGCTTACTAATAAGAATAGCCAGAAGCCATTTTCTCTTTTTATAATCCACTGAATTGTTTAATAAAATATGTAGCTTTAAAAACAAAAATAAAAATAAGAAAACACCCTCAAACACCTTCGGCTAACTCTGAGAAAAGTGGGAATCCCAGAACACTAAATTGTGCTTATAAGAAACCTATACTTGAATCAGGAAGTAGTTGTCAGAACACAGCTAGGAAACACTGAATGGTTCAAAATTAGGAATGGTATATTCCAGGGATGCATCCTATCTCCACACCTTTTTAATGTATGTGAGAAACTGATCACACAAGAGGCTGGATTCTATAAGGAGGAATGTGACATTAGGATTGGAGGAAGACTCCTCAACAAGCTGCATCATTGCAGATGAAATGATGTTAATTGCCAAAATTGAAGAGAACTTGAGCCATTTGCTGAAGAAGATCAATATGCAGCCCTCAATATGGATTGAAGCTCAATATTTAAAAAATTCTCACCACTGGGCTAATTGGCAGCATTATTATAGATGGTGAAGAGATTGAGATTGTTAATAGCTTCAGTTTGGTTCCAGAATCAACCCTCTGAGTACTAGCAGCCAAGGAAATCAAAAGACAAAGTACATTGGGAAAGTCAGCTGTCAGGGACCTCTCCAGAGTACTGAAAAGCAACAATGTCACTCTGGCGAAAAGACATGCCTGATCCAGGTAATGGTGTTCACAATTACTTACCATGCATCAGAAAGCTGGGATAATAGAAGAAGAATTAATGTCTTTGAGCTGTGACGCTGGTGAAGACTATTTCATATATCATGGATTGCTAGAAGAACAAACAGGTTAGTCCTGGAGAGGACGAAACCAGGCTGCTTCTTGGAGCCAAAGATTCTGAAGCTTTGATATCCTTCGGGAATGTTTCAAGGAGGGGCCAGTCCTTGGAGAGGGACATCATGCTTGCTTGATGAAGGGACAGCACAATAAAGGAAGACCCTCAATGAGATGAATTGACTCACTCATTTGCTGGGGTAAAGGGTTAGGTATGTCAAAGACAATGATTTTGGCTCAAGAATGAGCAAGGTTCAGGCTGTTGTACATAGGGTTGCAGTAAGTCTCAAGAGATTCAATGGCACATAACTACAACAAAACTGTATACACAAACACACACACACACACACAGATATACATATGTACACAGTATACTATTGTGTCAGAGCAGACCTGTAGCTGATCTGCTGGTGAGTTTTCATAGAAGCGCTTTTAAATTTTTTTTAAATTGCACTTTTTTATTCCTATCCAGGCAAAAGTATTTTTTAATCTCAAATTTCAATAGAAAAAAAAAAAGGTCAATAGTGCTGTCACATAAATTAAAATTACTTGGTTTAAAAAATTAATTTTTTTTCTCTATTATTTTCACTTATACAATGGTCTGGTGAATAGAGTTGCACTGTCGTCTCCAAGGGGAGTGAATCAAAATACTAGATGCTCTAAGGTGAAAAAATGGACAGTCTCTTCCCCATGAAAATCCTCTGACTTATGAGCTATGAGTCAACCATACCTCACAACAATGAGCTAGTTTTTACTCATTTTATATGTATAATGAAGTATTGAGTTGTTGTCTAGAAAGGTCAGAAGTCTCCATCATAGATTTTGTGTGGGTTTTTATTTTTTTTTCCATCATAGATTTTGTAACTGGACCTTTCATACGACAAATTATTTTCAGTTGTATAACTGTTATTTTTTTTCATGCAGAAAGTTACCATTACAATGATACATATTTCTATTTAGAACCTATTATGTACTATGCAATATATGTATATATCCTATTAAGTACTTCACTTATTCTAAAAATACACTATGTGTAGTTGTTGTTAAGTGCTGTCAAGTACAACCTATAGAGATCCTATGAATAACAGAGTTGAAGCCTTACCTATCCTGTACCATCATCATTATCTCTGACACACTGGTACCCATTGCTGCAGTCATTGTGTCAATCTTTCTTACCAAGGTTTTCCTCATCTTTTCCTGGCTCTCCACATTTCCAAACATGAACTCCCTTTCCAAGAAACAACCTCTCCTAGAATAAGTGGTACATAGTATGTGGTACAAAACACCATCTTATCTTCCAAGGAACATTCTGAATGCACTTTCTACAAGACATATATGTCTGTTCTTTCGGTTGTCCATGGAATATTCAGTATTAATCTCTAACACAACAGCTCAAAGGCATCATTTCTTCTGTTATCTTTCTTTATTATCTATCTCTTATATGCATAACAAATAAATTAAGACCCTGAACTGAATCAGGCATACCTTATTCTTCAATCTTAAATCGGTGGTTCCCAGTAATTTGGAGAGATCCTTGATGGTATACTTGCCGTATGCAATATCTATTGAGTCAGCTGAAACTTCGGAACATGTCTCCAAGTAACAAGGGTTTTTATTATGGATCCAAGAAAGATGAAATCATTGAAATGTCAATCTTTTCTCCATTTATCATGATGTTGCATTTTAGTCCATGGTGAGAATTTGTGTCTTTTTAATGTTGAGAAGTAATCTGTATTGAAGGCTGTAATCTTTGATCTTCTGTAGCAAGTGTTTCAAGTCTTCCTCCATTGAACATATATAATGCAGACTGATGATAATATTCTTCTGATGCAGATTCCACATTCTTCATCATAGAGTTCAGTGTCTGGAATGATTTGTTAAGCAAATAGTATATATAGGCATGGAGAAAGGATACAACTCTGACACATACCTTTCCTTAATATTTCTTTTTAATATTCATTTGGATTAAAAATTCATATACATTGTGTTTCATTCAAATACGTTGTGATTCATACATTCCTTCATTCACAGTTTTTCAAATGGTTATTTCTCTCTTTTTAGATATATTTTAATGAAAGTTTATAAAGAACTTGGATTTCCATTCATTCATTGTTGCACATTTTCCTCCCTGCCCTCACTCTCCCCACCCCCCACTTTTCTCTTTGGAAAAAACCTTTCATTGTTATACAGTTATCACACACACACCCCTCTCAGTCCACTTTACTATGCAGCTCTTATTCTGGACTTATGTCATGGCCATAATACCTAATCATATATTCCTTTTATACAGTTCTCCTTTTTGTCTATTTTAATGTTGTGTACATCATTTATCCTCTTTTTCCCCTTAGTTTCCCTCAAACCTCCATATCAGTCTTCTATAATGGTGGCATTATTTGTCCTTTTGTGACTGAGAAAATTCACTGAGCATAATGCCTTCCAGGGTCACCCATTTTATATATTTCGTGAGAACCTTGTTTTTCAATGCTGCATAGTATTGCATTGTTTGAATATACCACAGCTTCTCTATCCATTCATTATTTGATGGGCACTTGAATTGTTTACAATTGTGCTTTTGTGAACAAAGCAACAATAAACATAGGTGTGCATGTATCTGTTTGGGTGGCAATACTGGTTTCTTTAGGGTATACTCCTTTTAGTGGGATTTCTGTGTCAAATAGTATTTCTGTTTCCAACTTTTTGATAACGTACCACACTGCCTTCTAGAGTGGTTGCACCATTTTACACTCCTACCAACGGTGTATAAGGGCTCCAGTTTCTCCACAACCGCGCCAGCGTTTGTTCTGATAAATTTTGCAATGCTTACTGGGGTGAGATGATATCCCATAAAATTTTTTATTTGTATCTCTCTTAGAGCTAGGAATTTTGAACATGTCTTTGTATGTTTGTTCACCGTCTGAATGTCTCCTTTTGTGTAGTGTTTGTTCATATACTGTGCCCATTTTGCAATTGGATTGTTTGCCTTGATCTTGTTGTGGTTCTCGAGTATTCTATAAATTTTAGATTAAGTCCTTTATCAGACATGTCCTTACCAAATATTTTTTTCCCAGTCTGTGGCTTCCCTTTTTACCCTTTCAGAGAAGGTTTTGGATGTGCATAGGGATTTGAGTCTTAGAAGGTCCCATTCATCTATTTTATCCTTTCCTGGATGTAGGTTTTTCAGGATGCTTGGAAGACTTTTCATGTTGTGCATTAGAAATTCAAGTTCTTTCAAGCTTTTCTCTAATGAAGTTTATAGTTCTGGTTTTAGTCCTAGGTCATTGATCCACTTTGAATTGGGTTTTGTGTATTGTGTGAGGTGTGAGTCTTGCTTGAGTTTTTTACAGATGGTTTTCCAATTTTGCCAACACCAAAAAAATGGTATTCCTAAGCATTGTGTTATATAAAATTAATCATCATTGACCTATGCTTAAATTATCCCATTTTTCAGGGCACCATTGAATCTTTCCCAAGATTTTCACCTCCTCCTTCTGTCCACCAAACTCTACCGTTCCCCCTCCCCAGCCAGCAACCCTCTGATCCCATCCTCTTCTCCCTTTGACTTTTGTACATATTGTTGTTGTTGTTGTATGCCGTCGAGTCATTTGCGACTCATAGCAACCCTATGTACAACAGCCCTACACGCTGTTCTATCCTGTGGCAATCGCATTGCCTCTGACACACCCATTCCGATTATCCCAGTCACTGAATCAATCCATATCATAGAGGGTCTTCCCCTTCTGCACTGTCCCTCGATACTACGAAGCATGATGTCCCTCTCCAAGGACCTGTCCCTCCTCACAACATGTCCAAAGTATGTCAGACGAAGCCCAGAATCCTTGCCTCCAAGGAGTAGCCTAGTTTAACCCTCTCCAGGATGAATCTGTTTGTTTTCTTAGCAGTTCACGGTACATTCAATACTCTTGTCCAGCACCACAGCCCAAAGGAATCAATTTTCCTTCTATCCTCCCTAGTCATTGTCCAACTCTCTGATGCATAACAAGTGATTGCAAAGACCATGGCCTGTACCAGGTGCACCTTAGTCTCCAGAGAGACACCATTGCTCTTGAGTACTTTAGAGAGGTCCCTAACAGCATACTTTCCCATCACAATACATTTTTTTGATTTCCTGACTGCTGGTGCCAAGAGTGTTGACCATGGAGCCAAGCAAACTGAAGCTGTGAACAATCTCAACCTCTTCACCATCCATCCTGATGCTACCAATTGGTCCAGTGGTGAGAATCTTTGTCTTCTTCACATTGAACCTCAGTCCATACTGAAGGCTGCAGTTCTTGACCCTCTGCAGTAAATGTATGAGGTCCTCCTCAGTTTCGGCAAGCAGGGTTGTGTCATTTGCAGATTGTTAGTAGATCTTCCACCAATACTGATGCTACACTTCTCCTCATAGAGTCCAGCCTCTCAGATAATCTGCTCTGCATACAGGTTGAAAAGGTATGGAGATAGGACACATCCCTTGCGTACACCCTTCCCAATTTTGAACCATGCGGTGTTACCCTGTTCTGTTCTGACGACTGCCTCTTGGTCCAAGTATAAGTTAGGCATTATTATGATTAAATGTTTTGGGATTCCCATTCTTCTCAGAGTCACCCACAGTTTGTTATGATCCACACAGTCAAACACTTTTGAATAATCAATGAAA
The DNA here is from genome assembly GCF_000299155.1 of Elephantulus edwardii. NCBI lineage: Eukaryota > Metazoa > Chordata > Mammalia > Macroscelidea > Macroscelididae > Elephantulus > Elephantulus edwardii. The sequence continues at coordinate 6,591,527 of NW_006399819.1, forward strand.
CACAGATAGACATTCTTCTGGTATTCCCTGCTTTCAGCTAAGAGCCATCTGACATTAGCTACAATATCCCTAGTACCACGACCCCTTCTAAACCCAGTCTGGATTTCTGGCAGTTCTCTGCTGACGTGCTGTTCCAGTCATTTTTGGATAATTTTCAGTAGAGTCTTGCTTGCATGTGAAATCAACGATATTGTTCTGTAGTTTCCGCACTCAGTTGGGTCACCCTTCCTCGGAATGGGGACAAATATAGATCTCTTCCAGTCTGTTGGCCATGTGGTTGTTCTCCAGATTTCTTGGCACAACTTGGTGAGCACATCCAGGGCAGCCTCTGTTAGCTGAAATATGTCAATTGGTATGTCATCTCTTCCTGCAGCCTTGTTTTTTGCTATTTCCTTCAAAGCAGCTTGAACTTCTTCCTTCATTACCATAGGCTCTTGCTCAAATGTTATTTCATTAAATTCTTCTGTATCTGCCAATTCCTTTCGATACAATGACTCAGTATATTCCTTCCATCTTCTTTCAATACCTCCTGAATGATTTAATATTCTCCCTAGAGCATCCTTGATTATAGCAACTCTAGGTTTGAATTTGTTCTTCAGTTCCTTGAGCTTAAAAATGCTGAACGAGTAAGGAGCTGCAACTACAATCCCAGAGGCGCATGCTTCAAATCCACCAGATGCTCTGCCGAAGAAGGAGGGACAATCTCCTCCTGTACCAGTCAGATCTGATTTGACGGTACACTCACACAAAAATAATAAAAAATTTAAACAAAAAAAATTTTTAAAAATGCTGAACGAGTTCGGCTCTTTTGATTTTCCGACTCTAGCTTTTCGCACATTTCATTGTAATACTTTGCTTTGTCATCCTGTGCTGCCTTTTGGAATCTTCTGTTCAGCTCTTTAGT
>NW_006399819.1:6592885-6593989 GCF_000299155.1 Elephantulus edwardii
TCTGGTTGTTGGTGCATATATCTGAATTATAGTGGTATTCACTGGACTTCCTTGTAAGCATATGGATATAATCCTATCACTCACAGTGTTGCACTTCAATATGGATCTAGAAATGACTTTTTTAACTATGAAAGCAACCCCATTTTTCCTCACCTTTTCATCTCCGGAGTAATATATTATATGATCATCTGACTCAAAATGCCCCATGCCAGTCCATCTCATCTCTCCAATGCCTAGTACGACTTACTAGTGTGTATGACTGGAGAAGTTGGATTAGGTCTATCAAAGATGATGAGATTGGCTCAGGATAGAGCAGGCAGGTTCATTATGAGTCACAAGTGACTCTGTGGCACATAACAATTACAAAAGAGATACAAAGTTCATCACCAGAACTTAAAAAAAAAATCTGGCTAGAAGCCTACCATCAATCTTTCTTTTAATAACATTAACTATCGGGTATGTCATAGCATACTTAGAAGATGTAAACTCTAGCTATCATAAATTCAAACTTGTTAAAAAAGGATCTCTGGCAGCCTAATTGTTCCACAAGAAAAGGATAGTCAATCTCCCCCATTGTGCTCTATTGCCTCCGAAAATCTACTGGAGGGTCATCTATGGGTCAGTTACAACCCATTGGCACACAATAGCAATAGTAGAGACACAGTAGAACTTTTTTATGAAAAACTACTGAACATTACTGAAAGGAAAAAAAAAGAGACTCAACTAAATGGAAATCTATTTCCTTTAAATGACAGAAAGAATCAGCACAGTGAAAATGATAATCCTACCAAAAACAATCTATGTATTTAAATGCAATTCCAATAATGACAGCAAACTCAATTTTCAAAGAGATAGAAAAGGCAACTTGCGAGTTTATGTAGAAAAGAAGGAGAACTCAAATATGTAAAGCATTTCTAAAAATCATAAACGAAGTGGGAGGCATAACACTGCTTGATCTCAAAACTTACTTCATAGCTATAATAAACAAAACTTTTCCTAATTTTAAGCTATGCAATCAATATTATCTTGCTGTTTGAACAACAGCTTCTTGTTGTAGGTATAAGTTTCACATGAGCATAAGTTAGTGTTCTAGGATTCCCATTT
>NW_006399819.1:6594859-6599503 GCF_000299155.1 Elephantulus edwardii
AAAAAAAAATCCAAAATCTAATGGCTTCACACAGGTACCTCCAAAGACAATTGACTTTTGTTTAGAGCCAATCAGGCCCTGAAGCACTGGCCTGGGTATTGAAAAGCCTGTTGTGTTCCCACTGAGTCTTCATTTTGGAGGCTCCTGTGCAAAGCCATTGGATTTTGGATTTTGAAAGGTGGGTTCTTGTTTTGGTTGAAGTTAGGGTGTGGACTGTTTAGTTGTTTTTATTTTTCTCACAACCATGTGAGCTGATTAGATTTGCTGAATTTGGCTAACAAAGAGCTCTTGGCTGGAAGCCTCTTATTTAGAGCAAATCAGGGCCTGAGTGTGAAAAGTCAGTTGGCTTTTAATTATGATTAGAATGAACATTTTTCTAAGTGGTACATCACTAGTCTGTTAATTTGTTCTACTGAGGTAACTTTGGAATACTGTGATACTGAAAGTCGTGCGACTATTATGTCAAATGCCATAATGATCACCCAGGATAGACAGCGTTTGGTGGAGAACCCCAATTAAAACAGGCATGGAAACAGGTGTGGCATCACTTCCTAAACAACATGCCTCCAGAAACTCTATAAACTTAGAAAAACAACAATAGTTATAGAACAGGATTCAAGTCTTTTGTTCATAATGTCGCTATGAGTTGTGTTTCACTTGACAGCATTTAACAACAACAACAGTAACAGTACTATAATTAGTATTCTTCTACTACTAGTAGAGTTTTCAGAAGCATATTATTTAAGAAATGGATGGCCACTTCTACTTCCTACCCTATCTTTATCTGGGAGCTCTACTAAAACCTATCCACCATGAGTAACCCTTGTGGCATTTGACACTCAAGTGGAATGACTTTCAGTATTACAGCAACCCACAATTTTTCTCAGTACAACAAACTGACAAAGAAGTACTGGACCAATTAGAACAATGTTCTTCCCAGATAAAAAAAAAACAACTGACAATTTAGTTTGTACCTCTATAGCAAATCATTCTTCATAACAGGCAGAAGGCTTCAAGCCTGAGGCTCAACCAACTTTTATTGCAAGGGTCCACTCACTGCTTCTTAATTGTTTTAAATAAAAGGCTGTCATCCCAAAACTCACTGTTAATCAAATATGGGCATCAGCCACTTCAAACAAGAGGCTTTCCAAGCCAACATGAGAAAACACAATTTCTTATTACTGGACTTATAGGCAACATCATGATAGATGGAGAAACGATTGAAACTATCAACAGCTTCATCTTTTTTGGATCCAAAATAATACTGTTGATACCAACACTCAGAAAACCAGGAGACAAATTGGACTGGAATCTCTTCAAATTATTGAGGAGTAATGATGTCAAATTACTGCCTAAGATCATTCAAAAATGACAAGAATAATACAAAGATAGGGAACTGCTGGAAGTTCAAACAGGATTTAGAAGAGGCTGTGGAGCCAGGAATATGATTGCTTATGTCAGATGGATCCTGGCTGAAAGTAAGAAATAACAGAAGAATGTCTATTTTTACTTTACTGACTATGCAAAGGCATTTGACTCTGGATAATAACAAGCTGTGGCTGACATTGAGAAGAATGGGAATCCCAGAGAACTTGATTATGTTCATGGGGAACCAACACCTGGAATAGGATGCTGTTTTGAGATTTGAGACCAGAGCAGGGAAGTACTGTGTGGTTTAAAATTGAGAAGGGAGTGTGTCAGGGTTGTATTCTCTTTCCCTATCTATTCAATCTCTATGTTGAGCAAATTTTCTGAGAAGCTAAATTATTCTGAGCTAAATTTTTGGACTATATGAAGAGGACTGTGGCATCAAGATTAGAGGGAGATTCATCAGTAATCTGTGTTATTCTGATGACACAACCTTGCTTGATGAAAGTGAAGAAAACATGAAACACTTGTTGCAAAAAATCAAGGAATGAAGCCTCAGTATGGATTGCATCTCAATGTCAGGAAAACAAAGATTCTTACCACTGTACCTTTAGGCAACACCATGATAGGGAAGACTGAAACTGTAAACAGCTTTATCTTGCTTGGATCCATAATTACAACCTTTCGTATCAGCATTAAGGAGATAGGAAGGCACATTGCACTGGGAAAATCTGCAGTGAGGGACCTCTCCAAATTATGGAGGAGTAATTATGTAAGTTTGAGGACTAAGGTGCATCTGATCCAGGCCTGATCTGACTCATAGTACTTGCTATGAATCTGAGAGCTGGACAATGAGTAAAGATGACAGGAAAAGAATTGACACCTTTGAGCTGTGATGTTAGAATAGAGCACTGAACATCTGATTTACAGCTGAGAGAACAAACAGATGTCTCTTGGAGAGGGTGCTGTCAGAGTGCTCTTTGGAGATAAGAATGATGAAGGTTCACCTCACATATTTTGGGCATGTTGCCAGGAGGGGCTATTCCTTGGAAAAGGACATGATGATGGGAATGGTGGAGGATCAGTGAAGGAGAGAAAGATCCTCAGCCAGGTGGATTGGTAAGGTGACTGCTCTAATGGGCTACTGTATGTCAGGAAGTGTGAGGATTGTGCAGGATAGAAAAAAGTTCAGATCTTTTGTTCATAGGGTCATTATGAGTTGCACTCCCTTGATGATACCTAACAACAACAACGATGCCAGTTTGAGGACTAAGGTGCATCTGATTCAGGACATGGTCTTTCAGATCACTTGATATGCATTTGAAATCTGGACAATGAATAAGGAAGACAGATTAAGAATTAATGACTCCAAGGTGTGGTGTTGGAGAAGAGCACTGAATATCTCACGAACTTCCAAAAGAAGGAACAAATGTCTTGGAGAAAGTGCAGCCAGAGTGTTCCCAGGAGGCAAAAATTATAAAGCGTCACCTCACATACTTTGGGCATGTTGCTAGGAGAGGCTATTCTGTGCAGAGGGACATAATGTTCAGAAAAGTGGAGCGTCAGCAGACGAAAGACCCTCAATCAGGTGGATTGACACAGTAAGTAGTACAATACATTCTTATATGTCGGGAAGTGTGAGAATGATTCAGGGTGGGGCAGGGTTCACATCTGTTGTGTATAAAGTCTCTGTGGGTCACAATCAACTAGAGGGCACCTAACAACAAACAATGATAATTTATATATGAGGGAAAAAACAAGGTTGTTCTCATTGTTATGTGATCTTGATTTTCATAAAATATCTTCTAGTAAGTATTATGAGGAAGTTCTATTCTGTCACATGGAACTGCTTAGAGTCAAAATAGGCTCAGTAACACCTAAAAACATCAACTACTATGCAGTATCAAAATATTATATTTCTTACTCCATCACTGCTTTTGCACCGTATACTTTCTTCCATAACTGAATCACAGGCCAAGATAGAAAATGTCATCTTGTAAAAAAACCCTTTTTTAACAGGTTTGATTTTATTTAGAGTACAGCTTAAAAGTCTACTAAGACATGTCTGGTGGCTAATGTTACTGAGAGAAAGATTGAAAGTGTATACCTAGCCAATTTAGAAAAATGTTCTGGTGCTCTACTTGAGAAAAAAACATCTATTTAAAGGACTTTAATTAGGACTTAATTTGACAGCAACTGATATTTAAGATTTATTAAGTTTCTGCACTGCATCAGGTCTTCTAAAAATAATTTCATGTGTTGTCCTGTTAGACTTTAGCAGTCTTTTTGACCAAGGTATACAGATTATAATATTCTTTCTGTCCTTTAATCCCAGATAGTACTAATTTATCAAAACATCAGGAATGAACACCAGAGCTATTTCTTTTTAACAGCACAGATTCTGAAGGCAGTAGAGAGATAAAATTTTGCTCTCAGTGACAGGCTATGCACTTTAGACTAGCTATTGACTGATCTAAGATTCGTTATCCTTCCTTGCAAAGCAAACAAAAAATATTGACAACAATACATATAACATGCATAAATAATATAGGACTATAGTAAAGTTTCCCTTGATCTGTTCAGAGAAGGGCTTCTTGGTCTGAGTACAGACCAAGGAATCTTTACTATAGTTATATATGATCCAGGAAGTCTTAAAAGAAGATTGAAAGAGTATACAGAGTCGTACTGAAAGTCATACAGAAGAATTTAATTAACATATGAGCCAGAGCCTATGATGGTGAAGGAAGAAGTTCAAGCTGCTTTGAAGGAATTTGCAAAAAATAATGTCCCAGGAATTGATGGCATGCGAATGGACATATTTCAACTAACAGATGCTGCCCTAGATGTGCTCACCAAGTTGTGTCAAGAAATCTGGAGAACAACCACTTAGACAATTGACTGGAAGAGATCTATGTTTGTTCCCGTTCCAAAGAAAGGTGATCCAACAAACTGTGGAAATTATTGAACAATATGGTTGATATCCCATGCAAGCAAGGATCTGCTGAAGATTACTCAAAAACAAATGGAACAACACATCAACAGAGAACTGCCAGAAGTTTAGAAGGCTGGGTTTAGAAGGGGGCATGATATTGGAGATATTGCAGCTAATGTTAGATGGATATTGGCTGAAAGCAGAGAGTACCAGAGAAATGTCTATGTGTTTCATTGATTATGCAAAGGTGTTTGACTGTGTGGATCACAACAAATGGTGGCTGACTCTGGGAAGAATGGAAATCCCAGACATTTGATCGTGCTAATGTGAAACGCATACTTGGA
>NW_006399819.1:6600428-6613483 GCF_000299155.1 Elephantulus edwardii
ATGATCGGAAAGTCTGCTGTTAGAGACCTTTCCAAAGTACTGAAGAGTGGTAGTGTCATTCTAGATACTAAGGTACACCTTATACAGACCATGGTCTTTGCAATCAGTTGATGTGCATCAGAGTTGGACAATGACTAGGGAGGACAGGAGAACTGATGCCTTTGAGGTGTGGTGTTGGAGAAGGATATTGAATATACCATGGATTGCTAAGAGAATGAACAGGTTCATCATGGAGAGAGTTAAATAGGGCTGCTCCTAGGAGGCAAGTATTCTGAAGCTTCATCTGACATACTTTGGACGTGTTTCAAGGAGGGACCAGTGCTTGGAAAAGGACATCATTCTTGGAAGTGTGGAGAGACAGCGCAGGAGACGAAGACCCTCTATGAGGTTGGTTGATTGATTGATTGATTGATTCAGTGACTGGGGTAATTGGGGTAGATGTGTCAGAGACAGTGAGATTGGCATGGGATAAAGCAGGGTTTAGAGCTGTGTGCATAGGGTCTCTATCAGTCCCAGGTGAGTCGACGGCACATTACAATAATACCTAATAGATATTTATGCTGAAGAAACCATTTGAGAAGCTAGACTTTACTAAGAAGAATTTGGCATCAATATAGGAGAAAGACTAATAACGGTGTGAATTGTGAAGATGCCACAACTTTGCTTTTTGACAGCAAGAAGTACTTGAAACACTTGACGCAGAAGGTCAAGGACTATAAACTTGCATATGAACTATATCTCAAGATAAAAGACAAAACAACAAAACCCCTTAATCACTGTACCAATAGGCAAGATCAAAACAGATGTAGAAAAGATTGAAATGGTCAATGATTTTGTATTGCTTGAATCCATAATCAACATCCTTTGTACCAACAATCAAGAGCTCAGGAGACTTACAGTAGTGTGAAACACTGCTGCCAGGAATCTCTTCAAAATCCTCAAGAGCAATTATGTCAGTATGATGACTAATGTGCGACTGATTCAAGTCACAGTCTTTACAATCATCTGCTATGAATACGAAAGCTGGGCAAGTGAGAAGGATGACAGGAAAGGAATTGATTTATTTGTGTTGTATTGTTGGAGGAAAGTGCTGAATATCCCATGGATTTCCCAAAGTACAAACAAGTCTTGGAAAGTACACCCAAAATGTTCCTTGGAGACAAAGATGGTGACATTTCATCTCACATATTTTGGACATGTATTTAAGAGAGGCTATTCCTTGAAGAGGGACAATCCTACTTGGAAAAGTGCAGGGTGAGTTAAGTAAAGGAAGACCCTCAAAGAAACTGAGACAGTATCTGTGGCCATGGATTCAGATATGTGGAGGATGATAATCATAGTTTGGAACAGGAATGAGTTCAGATTTATTGTTATTGGGTTGCTATGAGGGTGGAGGGACAGCGCAGGAGAGGAAGGCCCTCTATGAGGTGGATTGATTCAGTGACTGGGATAATTGGGATGGGAATGTCAGAGACAGTGCGATTGGCACAGGACAGAGCGGAGTTTAGGGCTGTTGTACGTAGGGTCGCTATGAGTCGCAAGCTACTCGACGGCACATAACAACAACAACAACAACATGAGTCATACTTTATTTCCGGGGCACAAACAAATACCCACAGTCGACAGTGTTTAATGGAGCTCCTAGTTTAAGACAGGTTTGGAAACATGAATGATATGCACTTCCTAAACAAAATGTCTTTGGAAACTCTGAATGTTGAGAAATGATAGCATCAAAAGGCTTCAGGTCTTCTGTTCATATGGTCGCTATGAGTTGTGCTCAACTCAACAGCAATCAACAACAACAACAACAATGTAAAGATGAAGGACACTCAAGGTGTTGTTGAGAGAAAATGGGCATCTAAGATTTAATTATTCTTTCTCCCTTGCAGTGAGTTTAAGTTTTGTGTTGATTTTAGAGCTCTGTTGCCATCATGTACAATGTGTTAGGCGGTTGACCTAAAAGATCAGCAGTTGAAACTCACTGGCCACTTTGTGGAAGAAAGAATGGCAGTATCTTCAAATAAAGAACTATAGCATCAGGAACCCAGTGGAGGGTTGCTATGAGTCAAATTCTACTGGAAGATGCAGGGTTTGATTGGTTTTTCTGGGGTGTGTGTGTGTGTGTGTGTGTGTGTGTGTGTGTGTGTATTGTGTTTGTTTAGGGTTTTCTTTGTGTTTGTTTATAGTGAAGATTACATAACAAAATACCACCTGCGCAGTGACTTCCACATATTAACTGATGGGTAGTTGTTAATTATCATTGTGATGATGAAGATGATGACAGCTGTCAGTATAAGAATACATATAACACGTGCAAATTGCTAATCTTGATAGTGATAAACATTATTGTGCATATGTTCTACAAAATCATTAACAGAAGTTCCATATTGCAACAATTTCTAGAAGGGTCCTATAATTAAAAAATACAGTTCTCAGTACTGTGTAAAGTTCCATAAATCATTAAAAATTCTCATCCAAACTGAGTCTCTGACACCTCCAGTGGCTTAACAGTCATTCACAAACCCAGCAGTTTAAAAGTCAGGGGTATAGTATCTCCAGGTGCCAAGGTCGTTTCAGTATTTAACCCCTGGTCCAGCCAATTTCAGACTACGCGGATTTGTTCTTTCCTTAGAGACAGGATCCAGCAGGGTCTTATCAGGTGCTTACCCCCAGGGAAGAGAAACTTACTCTCAGACAAGCTAACCAAGCACATCAGAGGAGGGCAGAAGAGGGACATTCCCCTATGTCCCATGTGTGAATGTTCTGGCATTTATGAAAATACTCTGAAAGTGTCACAATAAATAAAAAGAACCAACACAAGGAGGGTAGTTGAGATGGTTAAGCAGACAGATGGGCCACTGTGGTTGGTTGTCAGAATCTTGAGTAGTTTCTTAAACCTTATGGCCAGAGTGGCAAAGAGTTTCAGGGAAAGGAAAATGGCATTGGAAGGTCATTTAAAAGAGATATTAGTAACTTCAAAGGTGGCTTATATGACTCTTTTGTTACACATTTAAATAAGTGAAATGATAAAACTACAAGCCTAATTCTTTTTCTAGCCATTAAGGAAAAACAGAAGTTGACTAAGACTTAAATTTTAGTTTATATTTTCGTGTGTGCTTTTTAAAATTTATTTAATGTACTCTTGGATGTCTTTTACTCTTAAAAAATCCACTATATTTGCACTAATAGGGTGATTAGAACAATTTTAACATTTGTCTATAAGTATTTCCTTTCCAAAAAATGAATAAATAAAAAGAAGATATAATAGAGTATAGAACAATTCTATATTCTCACGTAAAGTCATTCATCCACTAAGTTAATTATGCATGCTTTGGGAGACATGTTAGGAACAATCTAGACAAATAATTTTTTCCTCCCTTGATAATCATTCTCTGTAGAATTTACATAAATGTGGAAATGTATAGGACATCCTTGGTATTATTATTATTTTCATAAACTTAGATGTTAAATGGTTTAACTCATTGTGCTGACAGTATTAAAAAACAAACTAACATGCATCTAGTCAGAAAATACTCACAGCTGACCCCTCAGCAAGTTATTTGAGACTGTAAGTTGCACAGGAGGAAATTACTGCAGAGCAGCTAGTGGATTTGAACCACCATAGAGATGCCACTTTCAGATTAGCAGTACAACTTCTTACAGACTAAACCACTAGAGTTCCCTGTGCCAGCGTTGTTGGGTGGAGACATATACACAGCAGCGATTAAGATGTCCAGAGACCATCAAATGAGAGTGGAAGTTTTGTAAAATGGAAAATTAAAGTATAATGTTCAGTTTATTGTGCTGTAGTAGAAAAAAAATAACAGAAGATTCATTTGAATTGTTTGCAGCTTAAAGAAAGTATCAAAATAGAGAGCATATATTTCATCCAAGTTCTCTCTATATATATTGTAAAGCTCTATATTGAGTATACATTTTTCTCCCGATCATCTTTCATTTCAAATGAGTGAAAAAGAAGTGACAGTTGCGATGGAGGATCATTTGTTGTCTTGATGGGGACCCATGGAAATACACATTTGTCTCTAAAACATGTATTATTTACAACTTGTAAAATTGTTGTTTTTAAATTGTAGTGTTGGAAATGAATACTGAAAATCCCATGGACTGTGAAAATAGCAAACACATTTGTCCTGTAGAGAATGCAAGTAGGGTGCTTTTTAGAGGCTAGGATAATGAAACTTCATCTCACTTACTTCAGGTATGCTGTTAGGAGAGGACAGTCCTTGGAAAAGGATGCTATGCTGATAAAGTAGAGGGTCCAAGAAGGACAGGGAGAACCCCCCCAGCAGGATAAATTGACAATGGGTTGGTTATACAGAACCAATAGTGAGGATGTTGAAGCATAGGAGAAAATTCAAATCTGTTGTTCATAGGGGAACTAGGACTTATAAGTGACTCGATGCCACTTATCAATAACAATATATGTATGTTATCTACGACATAGGAAAGTAGATAACTGGAGAGAGTGGTGTGTTGTTTTTTTTGTTGTTGTTGTCAAGGATGAAATTAATGTTTTATACTGTGTTATGCATCAGAGAGCTGGACAATGACTAGGGATGACAGAAGAAGAATCGATGCCTTGGAATTGTGGTTCTGAAAAGATTCTTGAACATACCATGGACTGCCAAGAAAACAAATAGTTCTGTCTTGGAGAGGACGAAACCTAGTTTCTCTTTGGAGGCTAGGATTCTGAAGCTCCGTCTCATACTTTGAGCACATGGCCAGGAAAGACCAGTCCTTGGAAAAGGACATCATACTCTCGGAAGGCAGGAGTAATAGCACAGGAGAGGAAGACCCCCAGATGAGATGGATTGTTATGGTAACTAGGGCGATGGGGGTTGGTGTGTCAGAATTAATGAGACTGGCTCAGGACAGGGAAAGATTCAGTGCTGCTGTACATAGGGTTGCTATGGCGACTCAAGGGCATGTAACAAAATCAACAACACGAAAAGAAGACATACAACGTGGAATCAAACTAAGAATTAAAGTAAAAATAAAATCAACCAGTATAATCATTCTTTCCTTATAAACGAGAAATAAGGTCAAGAGTAAGTATTTTATTTAAGGTCATCATGCATATGAAAACACTACCGGAAGTGGAAATCTGTTCTTTTAATATCAAATCAAGTTCTCTCTTCTATTTTAACTATGTTCTCACTTTTGAGGAACTTTAATACCTTTAATTGTTTCTGGACTTTAACATGTTTAACTTCAATGTAAGCTTATAAAAATACATCAGAATTCTTTTGTACAGGGTATAAATTCATGGAATGAATTAAAATTTTGGCTTAGGTGAATAAACGTATTTTATAATTTTCTAAATTTAGTATTCATATATTTGATACATTTTACAAAGTAGATGTAAAATGCAAAATAGTGTGCAGAGCAAAGCAGAAAACCTCAGTAGATGAGTCATGAAGAAAAATTATTTTTGTTATTCATCATTATTTGAAATTTCACTTGGTTTTATTATGTTATTATTGATTGCCGTTCAGTTGAGCTGTTAATTTTTAAAAGTGAAGACTTTCTCCTGATTGTAATAATTCTCTTAATTTATGCTATTTGGGTAAACAAAGCATAGCAAAGTGCTAGTATTTATTATCATGTATCGTTTTAAGTTACAGTATATATTTCTAGATTCATGGGAAAAATGACAGCATATGTGCATCTACCTTGCTATATATATTTCTATAAAACAACACCTTTATAGAAATGTGATATCAACCCTTTTTATTTATTCATACATCTTTCATTTATTGCCTCATTCATTCGACAGAAATAAATTTTTTGTAGTATGAATAATGGAGCACTGGTGATAAGTGGTAAGAAGCTGCGCTGCAATTCCCAAGGACCTTGGTTCGAGGTCACCAGCTGCACCGTGGGTGAAGGCTGGGCAATCTCTGTGTGATAAATTGCCTCTGAAAACCTACCAGAGGGTCAGCTATGAGTCAATTCTGATTTTTTGGTTCATAACAACAAACAATATTTGAATATTATGCAAACAGTCACATTTATCTTGCCATAGTCTTTCAACTGGATTACATTTTTGTGTAGTAGAATTCTAAGTAGCTGTGAAATTAATATGGACAAAAATAAAGAGTAGCAACATAACTTATGTAGTAGAATTCTTTTACAAGTTTTTTGTTTCTTTTGGGTGGTCTTTTGTTTTTTGTTTTTTGGTTGGTTTTTATTGTACTTCATAGGAAATCTCAGTCACCTACAGAAGGTCCCTTATCTATATAAGAGACAATGAATAAAAATGTCATATGTTGTCTCTAATTTCTGATCTCTGCCAATATAAGTAAATAGGACAGATAATGTTAAATATATGGGTGCATGATACCAAGGGAAAGGATAGAAATTAAAATGTCTGTATAAAACTAATTGGCACTTTAATTCAAATTGGCTGGGCATAGAGATCTCTTTAAATCAAAAGCCTTAAACTCTGCCATATGTAAAGTTTCCTTGGCTGTGATCATGTTGAGGCTAGCATGGAACACATTTATCCCAGCTACAAAATTTTTGTAACATCTGTTGATATAAAGAGTTCATTTGCTTTTATATCCAAGCAATTCTAATGCTTTTCTAGATGAATTCCGAAGCTAGCTAAAGTTTGAAAAAGTGAGCAACCACTCAGCCATTTTATAGTAATTTGTTCAGTGATTTCCTTTTCTTTGCTTAGAACTCTGTTTTCCTGGAAATGATGGGAAAATCCATAGAAATGTGGATGAGGCCAGTCCATTCACACAAAAAATTCAGGTACTCTTATTACAGTTAGTCTTTTCTGTGATAACTGGAGTATAATTTCCATGTAATTTACACAAACAGTATAGCAATTGTCAGTGTGCTTTGCCTTTAAAGTAGATAAATTCTGATTGGTTGTCTAAATATGGATGTTAGCATTCTCTTTCTAAAATATGTGTAGCTGAAAAATAGATAACTGATTATAAATTTTGCTCTTTATGTCTGCAATTGAACTTGGTTATCCAAGATCATTATGGACTATAAAAGATGATGGCTGCCCTCTAGTGACAAGATAGTCCTGCTGTTACGTTTCAGGATAGAACAGGGCATGTTTCACAGATGCCCTTCCTTCTACTCACCAAGTGTAAAAAATATTTGTAAAAAGAATATAATATATGCATTATTTATCCTGATGAGTATTGCCATACTTTACGAGTTAAAAATTATGTTTTTATTTCTAAGTCATCATACTTTTGCTAGCATGCAGTTCTATAGAAGTCTACTATTATAAAATTAGAATATTAAATAATCCTCTGTTGTTTTAGTAATCATAGAACAAAGGGTATCCTTCTTATTGTAGAAAGGCTAGTCATCTAACCATACTACTAACTCTTCAATCTTTCTCCTCTCAACCCTTCTCCATCTTATTCACTTACAAGCTATAAAGACTATGACTGCCCCATCAATAACAGTGAAGCGTGTTAATCTGGACTACAACTGATGTTTCAGCTACAAGATACACCGTAGTGATATTTAACTTAATTCATTCCCTATCTCCATACCTTTTCAATCTATATGCAGAACAGATTATCTGGGAAACTGGACTTTATTAGGAGAAATGTGTCACCAGGATTGGAGGTAGACTCATCAACAATCTGCATTATGCAGATGACACAAGCCTGCTTGATCAAACTTAAGGAGGACCTGAAGCGCTTGCTGCAGAAGGTCAAGGACTGCAGCCTTCAATATGGATTGAAGCTCAACATTAAGAAAACAAAGATTCTCACCACTGGGTCGATTGGCAGCACCATGATAGATGGTGAAGAGATTGAGATTGTTAACAGCTTTAGTTCACTTGGCTCCATAATCAACGTTCTGCGTAGAAGCACCCAGAAAATAAAAAGACAAATTGCATTGGGAAAGTCTGCTTTCAGAGACCTCTCCAAAGTACTGAAGAGCAATGATGTCAGTCTGAAGACTAAGGTGTGCCTGTTCCAGGCCATATTCTTTGCTATTACTTGCTATACATCAGAAAGCTGCACAATGATAGGAGAATTGGTGCCCTTGAGCTGTGATGCTGGAGAAGAGTATTGAATATACCATGGACTGTTAGGAGAACAAACTGGTTTATCCTAGAGAGGGTGATACCATCCTGCTCTGTGGAGGCATGGATTCGGAAGCTTCATCTGACATATTTTGGACATGTTGCAAGGAGGGACCAGTCCTTGAAAGGAACTTCATGATCGGGAGGGTTAAAGGACAGCACAAGAGAGGAAGATCCTTGATGAGATGGATTGATTCAGTGACTGGTGTAATGGGAGGAGGTGTATCAGAGATTTATAAGATTGGTACAGGATAGAGCAGGGGTTAAGGCTGTTGCACAAAGGGTCACAATGTGTTGCAGGTGACTAGATGGCACACAACAACAACAATTTCACATTAAAATAAAGCAAAAATAAACATGGAGAGGGAGAAATAAAAAGAATTTCTATACTTTGCCCTGACGCTGATAGAGCTGAATCAAAATAAATTTCATGCCAACCAGACCAGAGAAAAATCATCTTTTTGAAGGTTGACAGAAGAGCAAATCATTTTTCATTCACTGCCTCATTTTTTCCCTTTTCCCCAAACTAAAAGACATTTTCTACAATGGATAGGTGTTGCTTTTTTTCTATAAAAAGTAAGTTCTTACTGCAAGTTTGAAAACCTAAAAATCATCTAACCATAGAGGGAACAATTCTTTCTATTTCTATGAAGTGATAAATCTGCCCATGTTTAAAATACAGGGCAACATTTGACCTTGGATCACATTCTGATACAGCTAAACATTCAGGACAGAAATACACCGGGGTGGGTAGGGAAGGATAAGTCTCAATTGCTGTGTCTAATGAAAAATATTGATATTAAAAAGATGGTGACTAGATAATCTACCCTGGCTTTCCACATGGCAATCATCCAAATAGCCTATAGGATGGTCTAAAAGTAATAAAAATATCAATGATACAATTTTGATTTGGTATATGGTTTTAACCCTTTAAAAGAGGACACGTTCTTTGTCATTTACCCTCATTCTGTATTTTCCCTCCCTATGGTACAATAAAACAACCAATTATGTAAGCCTAGAAGAGAATAAAAACCACTTTCCCCAAATTTTGTGATTATGTTAAAATGGCTGAAATTAACTGGCAGCAATATTAATATTGACCTTTCTACTAATCTTTTTAATTACTAGGGGGAAATAGTTCATTTTAGTTTAGTATATTTTATGAAGCCCTAATTATTGTCAAATTTATTATTGCTTAATGATAAAACTAGTGAAAATTTGATTTATTTCCTTCATATCATAAAACCAGATAGTAAAAGTATTCAATAATAAGTACATATGTAATTTATAAATATAGGACAGGAGATAGGAGAAATCTACACAGATCATAACATTAAATTAATATTTTAAAGTATCAATAGTAATACCTACAAATACATAAGAGCAGCAAGGGACACTACTGAAGTACACAATGAAAATTTTTAGAAGTGAATTACATAATACTGAAAGGTATTGCTATATTTTATTATGTTATAACATTTTAGTCCAGTGGCTTAATAATACCTTCTTATCAGTGATGTTATTGTTATGTGTTATTGAGTTGCCTGCGGTGTATAGCAACCCTATGTACAATATCCCTGACTCCTGCCCTATCCTGAGCCAGTCTCATGGACTGTTTTACCTAACCCCTTTACCGTACTTTGTCAATGTTTTCCCATCTGTAGTCATCCTCTCCTGTTCTGTCCTCCACCCTTCCAAGTATGATGTCCTTCTCCAAGAACTGGTGTCTCCTGGCCATGTGTCCAAAGAATGTGAGAGGGAGCTGGAAATCCTTACCTCGAAGGAAAGAATTTGTATCATCCTCTCCAAGACAGACTAGTTTGTTTCCTTGGTGGTCCATGGGATACATTCAACACTCTTCTCCAGTACCACAACTCCAAAACATCAATAATTCTTCTGTCTTCCTTAGTCATTGCCCAGCTCCCTGGTGCATAACAAGTAATTGTGAAGACCATGGGCTGGATTAGGCGCACTCTAGTCTCTAGACAGACATCTTTGCTTTTCAGTACTCTGGAGCTATATCTGACAGCAGATTTCCACAATACAATTAGTCTCTTGATTTCTTGACTGCTGGTGCCAAGAGTATTGATTGTAGAGCCAAGCAAGCTGAAATTTTAAAAACCCAATCTCTCCTCCATCTATTATGGTGATGCCAATTGGCCCAATAGTGATATTTGTTGTTTTCTTGATGTTGAGCCTCAACCCATATTGAATAATACAGTCCTTGAGCTTCTGCAACAAATGCTTCTAGTCCTCCTCAATTTCAACAAGCAAGGTTGTGTGTCATCTGAATATCACAGATTGTTAATGTGTCTTCCTCCAATCCTGATACATATTATCTTCATAAAGCCCAGCCTCCCAAGTGACCTGTTTCTCATGGATTGAAAAGTTGTGGAGACAGAATGGACCCCTGACACACTCCTTTTGCAATTTTGAACCATGCAGTTCTTTCTTACTCTGTTTTGACAACTGCTTCCTGATTTGAGTATGGGCTTTGCATAAGAAGAATCAACTGTTCTGGGATTCCCATTCTCCTAAAGAATAGCCACAATTTGTTGGAATCCACATAGTCAAATATCTTTGCATAGTCAATGAAACACAAATAGATATTCCTCTGGTATCCTTTGCTTTTGTCCAAGATCCATCTGACATTGGTGATAATGTCTCCAGTGTCACAGTCTTTTTTAAACCCAGATTTGTATTTCTGGTAGTTCTCTGTAAATGTATTGTTCCAGTAAATTTTTTAATAATCTTTTGCAGGATTTTGCTTGCATATGACATTAGTGATATTATCTATAATTTCCATACTCTATTGTATGACCTCTTTTGGGGAGCAGTAAATATTTATCTCTTTCAGTCAGTTAACCAGGTAGTTATGCCCAGATTTCTTGCCACAATCTCGTAAGCACATCTAGCACAGCATCTGTTTGTTAAATGATGTCAATTGGTATCTCACCAATTTCTGGGGCCTTGTTTTTTTGCCAATATTTTCAAAGAAATTGGAACTTTCTCCTTCATCACTATTGACAAGAGATTTTAACAATAAATTTCCTCAACTTAAGAAATAGCAAAATTAAACTCTTTTGATTCCTGATTTATGCCAAATTCTTGTTTCCGAAGCTCATGAAAATCGGTGAACAAGACAGAATTAATTCATTTGACCTTTTAAAGGTTTATAAAGCAAACAGTAATTCTACCAAATTATAATACAGGTATGTGTAGGTACAGAAATGGGAAAAGAGGAAACAATAAATATTTCAACCCATTTTTGGAGTGATAAAATATACAGTGGAGTGTTAAGTTAGCAGAGTAGAGTTATATCAGAAAAGATTTAACAAGAGTAGACAGTGTAAGACAATTCATTTTGGAATTTTTAAGATGAATTCTTGAAGGTTTGTGTAATAAAGAATCTGAAAGTGAAGCCCTAATCTAGCAACAGAAAAATTGGTTAAATATTTGTACACAGAGAAAATGAAACACACCAAAATCACTCCCTAATTCACATAAACTTGTATCTTACAGATGGTTAACTATGGGTTGGCTGCAATTCTGTGGTATACAATAGCTTCAAGACCACGATGTTATTCCTAGGGTTTCCAAAGGTCCATTATTTCAAAAATGAATGGTCAATCCTACATCCTATCTAATCTGTTTTAGCCTATAAACTCCTGGGAAACTAGACCCTTCTGATATTTCAGATAGAGGTGGCAAGGCTTCCAATATTTTTGCAAATATGCAAGTCAACTTAGGATAAAAAGTATTTTTAGTCATTAATTATTTTAATCTGAATATATCTGGAAATACATTTTATGCATTATATATTTATATTCCCATATTTAGAATTTTGGATCAAAAATCTTACCTTTTCAAAATTGAATATACTGACCAATTCACCTCATGCATTCATCCTTATTGTTTTGGCTTTTTTTTTTAAAGTATGTGACTTATTTTCTTAGAAATAAGATTTTTAGTATCTTTTTATAAATATTGCTTTTTATTTCATTCTAATTGTGTGGGTTTGTGTGCTTGTATAAACACACGCATTTGCATAATTTCAACACATTTACATAGATAATTAATAAAAAAATTAGTTGAAGAAACTGTACGTATTTTTGGGAAATATTTTGACATGTATTTGATAATTTGCTTTCTTAAATAACCCCTGCACTCTCTTTGTGGTAGTAGGAATTTGAGAGTTTCATCTGAAGGGAAATTACTTATTCTCTTATAAAAAACTGTTAGTTATACCTGGTATCCTATCCCTAATTGAGAATATGATATTAAAAATTTTTGTGTGGATGTGGTACTCTGCTGCAATCTCAAATGCACACTATCCACCAGTTTTTCCACAGGAAAAGGTGTGCATTGTCTTCCCTTGCACTTTGTTGTTGATGTGGTAGTTGTTATGTGTAATATGTTACTGAATCCCCTGAGACTCATACCAACCTCATGCAGAATAGCTCTTACAGAATGCTATCCTATCCTGAGTCCATCTCACTGTCTCTGACACACCTACCCTCATCATCCCAGTTTCTGTGTCAAGCCATCTCATCCAGGGTATTCCTTTCTTGCACAGTCTGTCCAAATTTAAAAATATAATGTCCTTTTTCTTTCTGACAACATGCCAAAATATATGAAAAAGAGTCCCCAAATCCTAGATCCAAAGAGCAACCTGGTTTCATACTCTCTAGGACAAACCTATTTCTTCTCTTGGTAGTTCATGGTATGTTCAATATTATTCTCCAGCATCTGAATTCAAAGGCACTGATTCTTCTTCAATCATCTTTAGTCATTGTCCAGTTTTCTTATGCATAACAAAAAAGACGCAAAGGCCGTGACCTGAATGAGGAGGACCTTAGTCTGTAGACAGAAATAGTTACTCTTCAGCACTCGGAAGAGATCCCTGGCAGTACATTTTCCTAATGCAATTTGTCATTTGATTTCCTGACTGCTGGTACCAAGAGGG
>NW_006399819.1:6614448-6624758 GCF_000299155.1 Elephantulus edwardii
TGGGTACACTGATGTGTCGAGAGAATCCTTTCACTAACTAAAATGATTGGTATAAAGAAAGACAATGAACTTTTAAATAATAGAGATTTATGTATTAAAATTAGAAGTTTCCATTTCTGAATCCTTTTATATTAACAGAAAAATAAAAACATAATGGGAAAAATGTCAAATAGCCAGTTGTTTTTGTTAGGTTCCATCGAGTCAAGTAGAACTTAAGGTGACCCTATGAACAAAAGATTTGAACTCTGTTCTATCCTGTACCATCCTCACACTTCCTGACAAACAAGAGATCATTATAACAATCACTGTGTCAATCCAGCTGGTTGTAGGTCTCCCTTTCCTTTGCCGACTCTCCACCCTTTGCATCATGTCCTTCTCTAAGATAGTCCCTCCTAGAAACATGAAAAAGGTATATGAGGTGAAGACCTCCTTATTTCCTGAATGTTGATTCAAAGTGTGGTAATTGTAGATCCAAGCAAGATGAACCTGTTGATAGTTTCAATCTTGTCTCAATCCATCATGATATTACCTATCAGTCCAGTGGTAAGAATATTTGTTTTCTTGACATTGAGATTCAATCCATACCAAAGGCTTGATTCCTTAACCTACTGCAACAAGTGCTTCAATTCCTCCTCACTTGCAGTAAGCAAAGTTGTGTCACCTGCATAATGCAGGTAATTAATGAGTCTCCCTCCAATCCTGATGTCACACTCCTCTTCAAAGAGTATGGCTTCTGGGATAATTTGTTCAGCATACAGAATGGGAATCCCAGAGCATTTAATTGTGCTCATGTGCATCCCACACCTGGACCAGGAATGTGCTGTGCGAACAGAGCAGGGGAACACTGCATGGTTTAAAATTGAGAAGGGAACATATCAGGGTTATAATCTCTCTCCATACCTATTTAATCTATATTCTGAAAGAGTTTTCTGAGGATAATCAGTATTTTAATTTTTATGCTTTAAGTTCAAGGTATTAACATTGGATGTTTAAAAGATACTTTGGTTACACTGTTTTGGTTTTGTTTATGGATGCCAGAAGAGACTCTAAATATTCCAAAAGAGCACCAAGAAGCCAAAGCAAAGTGAAGAAATCAAGAAGTTAAGGAGCTAAATAGGAAATTTAAAAGGGAAGCTTGGGAAAACAAGGCAAAATATTATAATGAAACGTTTAACGATCTAGAGGCAGAAAATCTAAAGGGCCGAACTTGCTCAGTATTTCTTAAGCTGAAGGAACTAAAGAACAAATCAAGCCACAAGTTGCAATGCTTAAGGATGCTTTGGGGAAAAAAAAGGATGCTTTGGGCAGAATATTGAATGATTTAGGAAGCATTAAAGAACATGGAAAGAGAATACAGAATAATTGTACCAAAAACAATTGACTGAAACAGAAGAATTTCAGGAAACAACATATGGGCAAGAGGAAATGTGATGAAGGAGGAAGTTCAGGCTGGTATAAAGGACTTGACAAAAAAATAAAACCCCAGGAATTGATAGAATACCAATTGACATCTTTTAGCAAACAGATGCTGCCTTGCATGTGCTCACCAAGTTGTACTAGGAAATCTGGAGTCTACTTAAACAACTAACTGGAAGAGAACCATATTTATTACCATTCAAAAAAAAGTGACATGAAAGATTGTAAAAATTATCAAACAATATCACTTATATAACACACTAGCAAATACCTGCTGAAGATTATCCAGAAATGACTGGAAAAGTACATTTATAGAGAAATACCAGAAATATAAGCTGGGTTTCGAAGAGGTCATGTCACTAGGGACATTATTGTGAATGGCAGATGGATCTTGGCAGAAAGCAGAGAAAACCAGAATATATCTGTGTTTCATTGACTATGCAAAGGCATTTGACTGTGTGGATCACAACAAATTGTGGCTAACATTGAGGAAAATGGGATTCCCAGAACACTAGATTGTACTTATCTGAAACCTATACTTAGACCAAGAAGCAGTCCTCAGACCAGAGCAAGGAAACACTGCACAGTTTAATACTGGAAAGGATTGTGTCAGAGATGCATCCTGTCCCCATAACTTTTCAATATGTATACAGAACAGATTATTCTGGATACAGGGCTTTAAGAGGAGAAATGTGGCATCAAGATTAGAGGAAGACTCATCAACAACCTACAACATGTAGATGACACAACCATACTTGCTGAAATTGAAGAAGATCTGAATCACTTGCTGCAGAAGGTCAAGGACTATAGTCTTCAATATGGATTGAAGCTCAACATCAAGAAGATAAAGATTTTAGCCACTGGGACAATTGACAGAACCATGATAGATAGAGAAGAGATTGAGGTTGTTAGCAATTACAGCTTGTTCACCTCCACAATCAACACTCTTAATACGAGTAGCCAGGAAATCAGAAGACAAATTGCACTGGAAAAATCTACTGTCATGGACTTCTCCAAAGTGTTGAATAGCAACAATGTTAGTCTGAAGACAAAGGTGCACTTAATCCAGGCCATCATCTTCTCTATTACGTGTTATGCTTCAAAGATCTAGGTAATGACTAAGGATAAGAGAAAAATAGATATCTTTGTGATACTGGAGATCACTGTGATCTGTTGTGATACTGGAGAAGAGTCTTGAACACACCATGGACTGCCAAAAAATCCCAAATAGGTCTGACTTGGAGACGGTGAAACCAAGTTTCCCCTTGGAGGCTAAGATTTTGAAACTCTGTCTCACATACTTTAGGAATGTGGCCAGGGGAGACTGGTCCTTGGAGAAGGATATCACACATGGAAGGATAGAGAGATGGCACAGGTGAGAAAGACTCCAGATGAGATGAATTAATACAGTAACTAGGGCAATGATAGTTGGTATGTTGGAATTAGTGAGATTAGCTCAGGAAGAGAAGGGTTCAGAGCTTTGGTACATAGAGTTGATATATATCACAGGCGACTCAGTAGCACAGAATAATATACTATATTTGTTGGGTTGTGGGATTTTTTTTGTTTTTAATATTGTTTTAATTTAAGCCTCTTGTTTAGAGTTAACAAGAACTCAGGGAGGGCCTTTGTATTATAGTTTATATTGTTGTGATTATATTTTAGAGGAAAATTCTTCTAAGTGGTGTTAATATGCTGTACTGAGGAAACCTGGGGTTGCTGTGATGCTGAACCTTGTGCCACTGGAGTGTCAAATAATAAAGCAGTTACTCATGTTGGACAATTATTGGTGGAGCTCCCAGTTTATGACAGGTATGGAAGCAGAAGTGGCATCCACTTCCTAAACAACATGCCTCTGGAAACTCTATGAACTTTGATAATTGATGATAGTTATAGAAAGGCTTCAGGCCTTTTGTTCATAGGGTCACTATGAGTTGGGCTGAACTTGACAGCAACAACAACATTTTATACTGATTTGCTCACAATCACAATGTTTATATACATTGTTTTGACATGGGATCATTCTCTTTTCCTTTACCCACCCCTCCCTCTACCCATCAAATTCTGTGAACCTATAATTATCTCACTACCCATCCTCAGCCTTCTGCTGCTCTTCCCTTCCATTCCTTGGATCCTCATACATGCTTTACTAGTTATCCTTCTATTACTACAATAATGGTCTTATACAGTATTTGTCCTTATAAAACTGAATTAGCTCACTTAGCATAATGCTTTCTAGTTCCTCTCAAGTTATGTAATATATTAAAAAATTATTGTTCCTATATGTGGCTTGGTATTTTGTTGCGTGAAATTATAAAATTTTTTAATCCATTGATTGTGGTTGACATTTAGGCTATCTAAATGTTCTTGTGATGAGTGACACTTTTTCATTTTAGAATTTGAAATATTTTTAATTATGAATGTCTATTTATAAATATCAAATATTTATATGCATTTATAATATTTATAAGTATTAAATGATCTAGGAAGTATCAAAAGAGGATGGAAAGAATATACTAGTCATTGTATTGAAAGGAAGTGGCAGACATAAAAGAATTTGATGAAACAACATATAAGCAAGAGCCTGTGGTGATGAAGGAAGAAGTTCAAACTCCTTTGAAGGAAATAGCAAAAAATAAGGCCTCAGGAATAGATGGTATACCAATTGACATATTTCAGCTAACAGATGCTGCCCTGATGTGCTCACCAAGTTAGGTCAAGAAATCCAGAGAACAACCATTTGGCCAACTGACTGGAAGAGATCTATATTTGTTCCCATTCCAAACAGAGGTGAGCCAACAGAGTGTGGAAACTGTAGGACAATATTGTTGATTTCACATGCAGTCAAGATTCTGCCGAAGATTATAAAAAACCGACAGGAACAGCACATCAGCAGAGAACTGCCAGAAGTCCAGGCTGGGTTTAGAAGGGGTCGTGGTACTAGGGATATTGTAGCTAATGTTAGATGGGTCTTGGCTGAAAGCAGGGAGTACCAGAGGAATATCTTTCTGCACTTCATTGATTATGCAAAGGCGTTTGACTGTGTGGACCATAACAAACTGTGGCTGACTCCAAGAAGAATGGGAGTCCCGGAACAGTTGATCACGATAATGTGAAACTTATACTTGAACCAAGAGGCAGTCGTCAGAACAGAACAAGGAAACACTGCACGCTTCAAAATTGGGAAGGGAGTATGCCAAGAATGTGTCCTGTCTCCACACCCTTTCAACCTCTATGCAGAACAGATCATACGGGAGGCTGGGCTCTACGGGGAGAAATACGGCATCAGGTATGGTGGAAGATCTGTCAACAATCTGCGTTATGCAGATGACACAACCCTGCTTTCTGAAACTGAGGAGGACCTTAAGTGCTTGCTGCTGAGGATCAGGGACTGCAGCCTTCAATATGGACTGAGACTTAATGTCAAAAAAGACAAAGATTCTCGCCACTGGAACAATTGGCAGCATCAGAATGGATGGTGAAGAGGCTCCACAATCAACACTCTTGGCACCAGCAGCCAGGAAATTAAAAGACATATTGTGATAGGAAAGGCTGCTGTTAGGGACCTCTCTAAAGTACTGAAGAGCAACGGTGTGTCTCTGGAGACTAAGGTACATCTGGTACAGGCCATGGTCTTTGCAATCACTTGTTATGCGTCAGAGAGCTGGACAATGACTAAGGAGGATAGAAGGAGAATTGATGCTTTTGAGTTTTGGTGTTGGAGAATAGCGCTGAGGGTACCATGGACTGCTAAGAAAACAAACAGATTCATCCTGGAGAGGGTCAAACCGGGCTGCTCCTTGGAGGCAAAGATTCTGAAGTTTCGTCTGACATACTTTGGTCATGTTGTAAGGAGGGACCGGTCCTCGGAGAAGGACATCATGTTTGGAAGCGTGGAGAGCAGGCGCAGGAGGAGAAGACCCTCTGGGAGTTGGATTGATTTGGTGACTGGGGCAATCAGGGTGAGTGTGTTGGAGACAATGAGGTTGGCACAGGACAGAGAAGAGTTTAGAGCTGTTGTACATAGGGTCGCTATGAGTCACATGTGACTCGATGGCACAAAACAACAACAACAACAACAACATTTATAAATATGTAGGTATTTATAATTTAACAATAAATAAAATCAGTGACACTATTCATAACTTACATTTTCTTTTAAAGTATCATTTATTGCATCAAATTTGCATATTTTAATGTAAGTGTTCAAGAAATGGATATTTCAATTATATTTCCACCCCCACCCCAGGACATGCAAAATAATGTCATTTTTATTAACAGAGCCTCTTTGTGAATTTTGCCTTATCAAGCATTCTGCTTTATTTTCTTATAAGTGTTTTGTTGGAATTGGAAACTTTATTCTTGACAACTAATTTTTCATTAACAAATATTTTCTTTAAACGAAATCTAAAATGTCAAAAGAAAGAAAGAAAATTTTAGAAAAGAAAAGCATGCCCAGTATTTAATAAACTGCAAGAACTCAAGAAAGAAATTTAAGCCTCAAGCTACAATATGGGAGGAATCTTGCCCAAAATATTAAACAAAACAGGGAGCATCCATATAAGAAAAGAAGGATAGGCAGAATCACAGAGAATTTATTGATGCTGAACCATTTTGGAAAATATTCTACAATAAAAACAAACAAACAAAAAACAAAATAATTGTACTAAAGGAAGAAATCCAAGTCAAATTGAAAGCATTGACCCCAAAAAATCTATTAGAATTGATCAAATATCAATTGAGATGTTTCAACAAACAAATGCAACACTACTTCCTCATCTTTGTTAAAAAATTTGGAAGACCGTTACCTAATCGAGACACTGGAAGATTTGTGACCATTTCAAAGAAAAAGAATCCAACAAAATGCAGAGCTATTATCATCACACACAAGTAAAAATTTTATGAAGATAATTAACAAGAAACTAGTAAGAGCAGAATATTAAAAGGGACTTCCAAAGTTTAAACTATACTCAGTAGGGAAAACAGAACAAAGAATGTGGTAACCAGTGGATTTTGACAGAGAATAGATAGTACTAAACATGGTTACCTGTATTTTATCAACCATGCAAAGTCATTGCACTGTGCATATCATGCAAAATTGTGAAACATGGGAATTAGAGTGCGTCATTATACTCATATGGAAAGGAATTGTATTGGTAACCCAAAGGTGCATGGTTCAAATCTATCAGCTCCTCCAAGGGAGATGGGCAATCTCTTCCCATGTGATTTATTGCCACTGAAAAGCCAGTGGAAATGCAGTTATGAGTTGGGGCTAACTTAGTAGTACTAAACAACAACAGTCACCTAGACTAAGACACAGATGTTCATATAGAACAAGGGGATACATGACAAACGATGGTTTACAATCAGCAAATGAGTTAATCAGTATAACGGTTTTTCATCATACATATTTCATCTGTGTAGGGAGAAAACAATATTAATGACTGAATTAAGTCAAGAAGATTTACCAACCTTTGATTTGCAGATGGCACAACTTCATTTTGTAAAATAAGACCTGAAACACGAAAGTCCCAAATCTGTTAAAATCTGTCCTTACTCCAACATGTGTGGATGACTCAAGTAACAATATAGCACAGCAGTTCACATTCCATAACAGTATTTGAAATTGGACATTAGAATTAAAAGTAAGAGGATTTGAAGACTTTTCTGAAGAGGACCAATGACAATATAGCCTTCAGTGTGGATTATAACTCATCTTAAAATAGAAATAAATGAAAATTGCAAACTGGCCCTATAGACAACATCATGAGAAATGATGAAATTGTTCAGATTTTCAACTTAGATTCCCAATCAGCATCCACGAAACCGGTACTCAGTAAATCAAATCATATATTTAATTGGGGAAATTTACTTCCAGGACCTCTTTAACACGCAAAATGCAATGATGATACTTTAAATAGTAAAGTACAACTGTACTAAGCCATAATATTGTCAATTGCTTCATATTAATGTCAAAGTTAGGAAATTGATAAGAAAGACCTAAGAAGTGTTGATTATTTTCTATTGTGTTATTGGAGAAGAATATTTAGTAAACCATGGACTGGTAAAAGAAGAAGCAACATTTTTTTGGGAAAAGTGATGTCAGAGTGCTCCTGAGAAGAGAGTATGCTGAGATTTCTCATGTAGTCTGTGTATGTTGTCATGAACACCAGTCCATGGAGAAGGATACCTTGTTTGGGAAAGTAGAGGATTAGAAAAGGAGAAGATCCTAAAAGAGATTGACTTATGGCAAGCTCTAGTGGCCTAGTGGCAAGAAGCTGCACTACAATCCCAAGGGTGCATGGTTCAAATCCACCAGATGCTCTGCTGGAGAAGGAGACATAATCTCCTCCTGTGCCATTCAGAACAGATTTGATAGTACACACACAGACATACACACACACACACACACCCAATTTAAAAACAATTAAAGAATAAACAAAAAATATAAAAAAGATATTGATTTACATATAATTTACAATAATTAACTTAAGCACAATAGAGATCTAACAGTTTAATCTGTTGTACACAGGGATATTATGACTTGGAACTGACTTGAGAGAATCTTGAAGTAACAACAACGAAATATTTCTTAGCTACCTACTGCAAGATGAAGGAAAGGGACACACACTGAAACCCTGAACAGACTAACTAAAAGAGAGAAAAAATCATTAGGTTCAGACCGAGAAGCAAAGGAAAAATAAGTGGAAGTATCAGGGAATATATACAAAATAGGCCTAGAATGCAAAAAAGGAAGATAAAGGATCATGGGAAATGGTTCTTCAAGGAAAAATTAAAACTAAGAAATTAAATACTATTATTGAAAATGTATTTCTTTGTATTTGAAAAATAGCAATAAGTGCAAAAAAGAAATAAGACAGTGAAATAGGGCAATTCTGGGTTTTGGGTATTGAAGACACAGAACAATTTTTGCATTTTTCCAATAATGCATTATTTTTTAAAAAATTATTTTATTATTTTTGTGTGTGTGTGTACCATCAAATTGGATATGACTGGTACAGGAAGAGATTTCCTCTCCTTTCCCAGCAAAGCAACTGGTGGATTTGAACTGCTTACCTCTGGGATTACAGTGCAGCTTCTTGCCACTAGGCCACTAGAGCTCCCTCCCATAATGCATTCTTATTAGGAGAAATTAAAGAAAGTAATAAAAAAATATTAAAACCTGAAAAACAATGGAAAAGTATGAAATTATTTATTAACCACTGAGATCAAGTTGATTTCAATGAAGTCATGTTTCTGAGGCTGTAAATCCTTAAGGGAAAATACTCTTCATTGTCTTACAGAGAAGTTGTTGGTAGATACTAAGTGCTGACCTTTCTATTATCAGCCTGTTAAGTGTCAAGCCTCCCTAAATAATAATTTTTTTTCCAATTACTAAGTCTCCTAAAATACATGTTACTAAATACTTTTCAACAAAATTTTACCTATTTTTAAAGTATAATTTTGTAAAGAAAGGTCTAATTCTCCATTCCTTCCCTGCAAAGAATAACTCTAAGCTATTTCTATATAAAAACCCCAAGAAAGTATATTTTGCAGTGATATCAAGTAGACTGTCATATACCTATAGTCTATGTGTTGTTCTTGTATACCACCGAGTCAGAACTGACCCATAGCTGACTCTCATGCAGGCTGACAGAGGCAATTAATCTCAAGGGAGGAGATTGTCCATCGTTCTCCCACAGATTTGAACCTCATGCCTTTGGGATTGCAGTTCGACTTCTTATCATTAGGTCATCAGAGCTCCCTTGTGGTCTACATAAGATCATGTAAGTATCAGACATTACCATTAATATAACATGCATGTAAATCTTGCTGAAGGTAGTTCTTAATCTTCATGGACTTCCAAACAAATCTCTCTTGGAGGAAATACAGCCAGGATGTTCCTTAAAGGTTGTTTGTTGTTGTTATGTGCTGTCGAGTCGTTTGCGACTCATAGCAACCCTATGTACAACATCCCTAAACCCTGCTCTATCCTGTGCCAACCGCACCGCCTCTGACACACCCATCCCGATTACCACAGTCACTGAATCAATCCCCCTCATAGAGGGTCTTTTCCTCCTGCGCTGTCCCTCTACCCTCCCAAGCATGATGTCCCTCTCAAAGGACCTGTCTCTCCTTACAAAATGTCCAAAGTATGTCAGACGAAGCCCCAGAATCCTGAAAGTTGTCAAATTTTAATTCTACCAGGATCCTCAAGATTTAAAACTTTGGATTTAAGGAAAACTTCACACTTAAGAAACCTTATTTAAGGACATGAATGAAATGCTAGTGATTCTCCATTGACTCTTTTTGTTTCAAGCCTGGCAATACTCCAAGATTTATCTGCTCAGGGAGCTCTCCTGCTGCGTGCCATTAAATATGGAAATGTTCATATTCTTCGGATTTTTTGCTAAAATTAGATACCTTAAAGCTTAAAACACCTGAGATCATGCAAATCTTTTTGACTAAAAGGATAATAGTAACGAGCACAAAGTGCTGTCTGAAGGCACCTGAGCAGTAGAATTACAATCTCTTTATTTCCATTTTTATTTTTCTTCTGCTCATTCACCAAAGAGTAAGAAGAATAATCATTTTATAGTGTAACCCAAATATTTTCCTTTCTTTGACACACACAAAAACATATCTTGAATGTCTTAGCCTTCCAATGAATTCCATACTATGAAATATATAGCTCTATTTATCTTACCTTTGAGCTATTACACAGCTTCTCATTCTGTGTTTTACAGCCACATTTATTACCGGTATATTGACATAGACACTTATTGAATCATCATGCATTTTAGCAAATATTTTCACTATTTGTAACCAGGTGTGTCCTACTATTAATGAAATGTTTTTGAAATTAACCCTTCTTTGTTTTCCAGGCATAAAGA
>NW_006399819.1:6629815-6634407 GCF_000299155.1 Elephantulus edwardii
TTGGCGCAGGATAGAGCAGGGTTTAGGGCTGTTGTGCATAGGGTCGCTATGAGTCGGAAACGACTCGACGGCACATAACAACAACAACGTATTCCTTCTATTTTGTGTCGATGCCTCCTGCTTTTCAAATTTTTTACCTATAGAATTAGAATCCTCTAATATTGTAACTTGAATCACGAATTTATCCTTTAAATATTTCAGTTTAAGGAATTGTGTGTTTATACTTTTAGTTTTTCTAATTCCCAAGTCTATGAACATTGTATTAGAATACTTTATCTTTCCAAGATGTCCTTTGACATCTTCAGTTTTGCCCTTTTCATAGCATCATTTCCTTCATGATATCCTATAATTCTTTGTAAAGTGTTAGTCAATCAGTAGAAGCCCCTGAAAATAATGACTGAAACAATATGGAATTATTGTAAGGATGAGGCAAGATTGGACATTTTTAATTCTGCTGTAGATTCACCATAATCAAAATCAAGGTGATAGTACCTAAGAAAGACAAATACAGAGCTTTAATCACAGAAACTATTTGCTAATTAGGGTAATATATATTGATCAAATATTAGTATTTTAATGCACAAAAAAAGATTGGTTAATAGTTATCTTTCTAGGTATAACTTGTACATCTAGATAACACCACTAATAGTAATATTTCAAAAGTTAAAAACTTATAAAAGTCAGAAACACATCATTGCTCTGTGGTTTGTTGTTATGTGCCATTGAGTCACTTAGAATCATAGTGACCCTAAGTACAAGAGCCTAAAACTCTGCTCTATCCTGTGCCAACCTCACTGTCTCTGACACACCTACTCCCATTACCAAATTGATCCACCACATCAGGGGTCTTTCTCATGCTGTCCCTCTCAAACATGCTCTATTATATATTAAATTAAGAGTTTCAATAGTATAGATGAAATGCTTTCTATCCTAAAGCACTCAGAATAAGTGATTTTAACTAGTGAAAATAGATTCCTGACAGGAAATAAAGGAACAATGGATTAAGAATTGAAATAACATGAAAACAGTAATAATGAAGTTCCCCTTATTCATATGCTATATTTAACCAAATATATTTTCATCCTATTTCCTTATGAGGTTTCTGATCAATAAAGAGTGTGGTAGCTTTTCTACAGAAGGAGATGAACAGTTTCGCTGAGTTGGTTTCTTACATTCCTAAGCCTATTGTCACAATATTAACCACTACAAAATCCCAATAATAGTAATTTTAATTTTAACATCTAAAATTATCTAAAATATATTTAAGAAGCACCTCAGTCAAATCTCTAGGCTGTTTTGTATCTAAGACTGTACATCTACATTTTCTATTTTATTTTCCAAATAAAATTTTGTTCTGTAATATTGTCCATATATTTAATCTAATATTTGACAATGAAATTAAGTAATTATATTTAAGAAATTAAACATATAAATAAAAATTCCTTCAGCTTTAACTATAATCCCTTCTTCATGAAATTTCCAAAAATAAAATGAAACTAAAGTATTCATAAGCCAGAAAATTCTAGTTAGATTTTGTAAAGTCATAACAGCTAAAGTTAATATAAATAGCATTCCAAGGATTCTCCTCTTTTCTAATTTGTGTTCTGGTTATTTCTAATATTAGAATTTTCTATAGGATGTCTGAGTAGAATTGAACTGTGCTGTATTTCCACATATCAATAGCATTGTTTAAGTTGTTCATTTGGACAATTTGATGCCATTAATCCATAGTTTAACATTAAAAATTTTTAAAAAGTCTATAATCATCACAGCACAGACTCAACACTCATAATATCTTAAAAATAATTATCTCTCAAAGTTCTTTGAAAGTTTATAACAATTTTGCATGATTGTAAGACTGAATTAGCAGTAACAATGACAGAGAGTTAAAGATTCCATATTAAAGGGTAATTATAAAATTAAATTCTTCTGTGTGAACTTCAAGAGGTTCTTCATCAATTTATGCCAGTATTCTGTACTCTACTACTTGTGAATTACAAATAATTCGGTAACAATATAGTTTCCTATCAATAAGTTTGTTTTAGTCCAATATATTTACCATCTAATCAAGCTAGCTGTCATTACTCTCAGAACTAAACAGTTATGATATTTTTGCTCTATATCTCAACTTCAAATACATGAAATACCTTTCTTCTGCACTCAGAACCTATCAATGCTTCCAGTGGAGAATCACCATACGCAGGATTTAAACTATAGCTGTGGTTACATAACATTTTTGAGATTTACACTAGTTTGCAAAAGAACAATACCTCTACCACACAACTTTTACCTTGACCCCTACATTTATTATTTATTTTCTATTTCTATTGCCACAGTCAGTGACATAGAGCTAATGAATATCAGATCTTCCAAAAACATTAAAAGTAGAAAGTACTGTAGCAAGAGTGGCATCCACTTCCTAAATAACATGCCTCTGGAAACTCTACGAACTTTGGTAAATGTTCACAATCGCAGAGGAGCTTCAAGTCTTTTGTTCATAGGGTAGCTAAAAGTTGTGTTGAACTCTAAGGCAATCAACAACAACACAACAATTGTGGTACTAGTACATTGTTGTTGTGTGCTATACCAATACCAATACCAATACCAATACCAATACATAATTGACCCTCCTGCAGGTTGTCAGAGGCTGTGAATCACACTGGAAGAGATTGCCCATCTTCCTCCTACTGATTAGCTAGTGAATTTGAACCATGTCCTATTAGGTTGGCAGTGCAACACGTAAACTGAAAGAAGACCACTAGAGCTTCTGAAAATGCTGATATAAGACTAGATTAATTATCACTGTAATAAAGTAGAAACTCTAGAAATTGACCCAAACAATACATGGAAATTAAATATAGACCATAAATCACAGGGAATAGACGGTTTTTGTAATTAATGATGTCTGACAGCCAGAAATTCTTTCTGAAAGGTTTGCAAAGACTAAGGCAACATGATAACTGAATGCAATATGTTTTCCTGGACTGTAACTTGGAATGGAAAAATAATCCTGAGGTAAAAATCTGATGGCATTTAGTAAACTCAGTAGTCTAATAGGTAGTATTTATCATGCTGTATTCTGGTTTTGACCATTATATTATTATTATTAAATATGTTAAAAAGCTGACAGAATTGTACATATAAATTATTTGTACTGGTTTATCAGCTTTACTTTAAGTCTAAACTTTTTTTTTCAAGTCCCTTCCAATTCAATGCAACTGCACGTTCAATAGAATGAAACAATAGCCATTCTGACAATGCTTTCTGTGTGTAAATTAACTCTTGCAGGCACAGTGTCAAAGTATCTAATTGGGGGTATTGGTTTCATTCACCTTCTACTTTATCAAGGACAGTTCACTTCTTTAGTTTAGGGACTTGTCTCTTGAGAATATGTTCAAAGTGTGTGAAACAAAGTCTCTCACTTTTCAGGAGCAATCTGGATGTACTTCTAAGACAGATTTGTTTATTCTTCCGGCCGACCATGGTATATTCAATATACTTGTCCAACACCATAATGCAAATAAAAACATTTATAACTGCAAAGGAAATATGAATCCAAATATGCTGTCAGATTTTGAGCAATTAGTAGAGTGCAGAGAATCCTTTTTAACATTCCCATTTGAATAGTACAGATATTACAGCATTAGACATTTAGAAGGCAAATTAATATAATATTTAAGCCATAATTACATAGCTATAATAATGAAAATGTTTGTATCTTTTTCAGTTTGAATCAACATATAAATTACCTTTTAAAGATTTAATTGTGATTATAAAACAAAATATACATGTTACCGTATTGAGAATTCATAAAAGTAAACCTATTTGGCAGAAGAAGTGAAATAAAGTATGTAGGAAATTTTATCATTCTAGAAAGTTTAGATACATAAAAATTTCCTGATTGCCAGCTTGGAATAATAAATAAATATGCCAATAGAACCATATTCTAAATAGAAGGGTTGGTGTAGAGTAGGGAATTAAGATGAATTTATAATTGTAAAAAAAGAGTTATTCTTTTATATTGGTAACTCAAAAGGCATATTTAAATTGACGATTCAAATCATACATGAATCAGATGGTCATTCCTTACTTCTTTCCAGGAAACCTTAGGTGTTTGCTCCTAAGACCTTCACTTGATTGAAAAAGGTGTTTCACATTGCCAAGGGTATATGTAGAGCCAATAATTGTAAATGATATTTACACTTATAAAAATATCTTTATAATATCTAGAATAATGTTTGGTCAAATAACTGGACATGGTAGTTTAACCAAATTTAGATAAGAATTAACCTCTTTTTGCATACTGTTGAGTCAGAACCAACCCATAGCTAATCCTCCAGTGGGTGTTCAGAGACAATTAATCTCATTGGAGGAGATTGCGCATCCTTCTCGAGTGGAGCAGCTAATAAGTCTGAACCATATCCCTTTGTGATTGCCACACAGTTTTGTTTTGTTTTGTTTTTTCCATAATACAAGAGATCCCTAAAAAAAATTAAATATTTATTTCTTTTACCTAAAAATTAACCTATAAAAAAGTCATTGCTAGATCTGTCTTGAAGTACAATATTGTCAGTGACAGGATAATATCTATA
>NW_006399819.1:6636827-6648931 GCF_000299155.1 Elephantulus edwardii
GGATTGATTCAGTGACTGGGATAATTGGGATGGGAGTGTCAGAGACAGTGCGATTGGCACAGGACAGAACGGAGTTTAGGGCTGTTGTACATAGGGTCGCTATGAGTCGCAGGCGACTCGAGGGCACATAACAACAGCATCAGCATACTAGAACCTATACATTACCTACCCACTAAAAATTTCTTTGAAAAATTTGAGGATTCAATTCAAATATCACCTTTTATGAGTATTCACTGACATCTCCATTCTTAATGATGTGTTTTTCTTTTATATTCTTAGAGAACCGTAATGCTGTCCTATATGTTGTTCTTGTAATATTATTATGTGCTGTCAAGTTGACTACAACTCATATTGATCTATGTACAATAACTCTGACGGCTGTTCTATCCTGAGCCAATCTCATTGTCTCTGAAATACCTACCCTCATTATCCCAGTCATTGTGTTGATCCATCTAATTAGGACTCTTTCTTTCCTGTGCTGTTCATCCACTTTTCAAAGGATGATATCTTGTGCAATTCTTTCACACATTATTAAAATTATTATTCTCATCATCATCATAATTGTTATCATTATTATTAATTATTATTACATATTTCTTGCATGTTTGATCAATTTCTGATTGCAAACATTGGTAGAAATCATCTATTTACTCCTCATTAGCTCTGGTTGTAGGTATATATATTTGAATGATGGTAGTATTGACAGTTGTCTTTGTATATGTATGAATATTATCCTGTCACACATAACAATTTATTCCAAGATGAATCTGGAAATTATTTTTTTAACTCTAAATGGAATCCTGTTTTCATTTCCAGCATAGTAGATCTTATGATTGGACTGATTCAATGTGTTTCATCCCAATCTATCTCATTTCTCCAGTACTTAGTATGTCAATATTTATGCATTTCATTGCTCTTTTAACAATATTTAAATTACCTACATTCATGCTCCTCACATTCTATATTCCACTAACTTGTGTATGCTTGCAACTTTTCTTCCTTCTTTGTGTTTGCCAACCAGAGGGCTCATCCTCAGATGCTGTACCTGCTATATCTCAGATGTTATATCTGCTAGTCTAATTTAAGTGTGCTGCATTGTGCATAGGGTTGTGGAAAGCCTGTTGTTTTGGAAGTGAAGGCCAAAAAATTATCTACAAATTACATCACCAAGTAACTCTACCAGGCTTTCACTTTTCTACTACCGGATCCATTATTCCATAGCAATGGGCACATAGAACTTATAGAACCATAACCATAATTATGCAATTTATAACATAAGTTACCAAGTTACAACTCAGTTTGGAAACAAGATGTAATCCCTAAATTAGAACAAATTCTCAGGCATGCTTACAAGCCTTGATATTTAGCCTAAGAGCTTTACGTCTGTGTTACAAAGGTCTTTTAGTCCTGCCAATTATGTTCTCCTTTCATTAGTTTTCAACAAGCTTGAGCAAATGACCTGGATGTGGATATGGAAAGCAGCAGGCCTAAGTTAGCTCTGTTGCATGCCAGTCTCTGGTTCTCCACTGCTACTGTTGTGTGGTGGCTCTCATCTAGGTCAGAGTATAACATGTGCAAGAGTCTCTGACCCTAACAGACTTGTGCTCCATGTTGGTAGTGACATTCTCATATTATACTAATCAAGTTGCTCGTTTTAAACCTTGTGGGAGAGTAACACTGACACATTCCTTCATGAGTTTTTGATCAATAAATTATTTTTATTTTATGGTGGCCTAGTGGAAAAAAGTTGTGCTTCTATCCCAAATGCACAGGGTTCAAATCCACCAGCTGTTCCATGAGAAGAATGAGTGATCTCTTCCTGTGTGAGTGAATTGTCTCTGAAAACCTGCTGAAAGGTTAGCTGTGCATTGGTTCCAACTAGATGGCACGTGAAACAACAAGCCAGATATTTCCCAGATACCATTATATGAGTATTGTACTGGGGAAATCTTTAGTCAGAGACTTCTGCAAATTATTGAGGAGTTACAATGTCAGTTTGAGGACTAAGGTGCTCTTGAGTCATGCTATGATCTTTTAGTCACTTACAATGCATCTGAGAGCTGGACCATAACAAAGGATGATATAAAAAGAGTTAGTTGATGCCTTAACACTGTGGTCTGGGAGGAGAGCACTGAACTACTCCTGGATGGCCAAAAGAACAGATATGTTTTGGAGAAGGTGCAGCCAAAGTGCTCTTTGGAGATAAGAATGTTGAGATTTTGTCTCACATACTTTGGGCATTTTTCTAGGAGGAGCCATTTATTGGAAAGTGAAATGATACTGGGAAGGGTAGAGGGTTGGAAAAGGAGAGGTGGATTGATACAGTAATTGCTGTGATTGGCTTTCATGTGTCAGAAAGTGTGAGCATGGGGAAAGATTTAACAGAATTCAGATGTTTTGTTCACAGAGACATTGAGTCATATTCAGCTTGGCAGCACCTAACAACAATAACAACAACAACATGGGGATGAGTACTGAAGATCCCAAGGACTGCTAAAAAACAAACCTTTAAGCCTTAGAGATGGTATAATCAGAGTACTCCTTGGAGGCAAGGATAATGAAATTTCATCTCATATATTTTGGGCAGGTTTCTAAGGCAGGCTGTTCCTTGGAGAGGGACATCATGCGTGGAAAAGTGGAGTAGTGGTGAATGAAAGGAAGATCCTCAATTAGGTAGGGTGACATTGTGATTACAACATTGAGTGTGTCAGAAAATGTGAGGATGACATGGGACAGGATGGTGTTCATAGGGTCATTATGATGACTCAAGTCATCAGCAGCTAACAACAAGAACAACAAACCAGATATAAGATGGAAAACAAAATTGAAAAATATTTTTATAATCAATTCTATGTGCTCAATGTATAAATTATTTGTTCTTATATTGGCCTTATTAATTTCCGTTTCTAATGGGTGATAATATATTTTGATTGAGCTAAGGAAAATGATTAATCCATACCATTATAATTTTTATACAAGCATTGCCTTTATAAGTAATAAAGCATTTACTTTTCATGTAACTCTATGAGCTTCCAATAATATCTACCACAACTCAATAAATTCACTGTGAACTCACCAAAGATAGAAAAGATATATAAACTAATTTCCTTGAAAATAAATCATGTACTATACCAAATGTGAAGTGCAGAACTCAGAATAGCATTCTCTTTGTTTGTTTGATTGATTAATTGATTGGTTATTGTGACAACCAGTAAATGCTATTACTAAATTACATCTTAAAATGAATTCTGTCACTCAATATTCAACTGCACTATGTTTCTAAGACAAGCTAATATGAGAGGAAAATGTTGAGAAAAAATTTACCTGAAATGCCACTGTATTTTGGGCCATCAGTATTTCTATTTAAGAATAATAAAAGCTTCCAAGTCTAGCAAATTCAAACCAATATTACACAAAACATAAGGTAGTATTGTATGTACAGTATTCCTATGTTGTTGTTGTTTGCTTTTGAGTTGGCTGCAACCCATAATGGCCCTATGTACAGCAGCTCTGAAGCCTGGCCTATACTGAGCCAGTCTCATTGATTCTAGCACAACCACCTCCATTGCCCCAGTTACTGTATCAATCCATTTCATACAGTGTCTTCCTCTCCTGTGCTGTTTCTTCACCTTTCTGAGCATGATATCCTTCTCCAAGGTCTGTCTCTCCTGGCCATATGCCCAAAGTATGTGAAACAGAGCTTCAGTATCCTAGCTTCCAAGGAGAAACTTGGTTTCACTCTCTCTAAGGCAGACCAATTTGTTTTCTTGGCAGTCAATGGTAAGTTCTAGACTTCTCCAGCACCACAACTCAAAGGCATTAATTCTTCCTAACTATACATTTTCCCATTCTTTCTTCAGATTGAATAATTTTAAAAAAACCAAAACAACAAACCAAACACATAGATATTACTGCCAGTTTGTAAAATGAGAATCTAGAAATCAGAACTCATATTCACTTCTTTTCCTTCTGTTGTTATCATTGCTTTTGCTGTTAATGTTGCTGTTGCTGTTATGTGTCATCAAATTAAGTACATAGCATCCTTATCAATAACACATCTGAATCCTGTCCTTTCCTGATCCATAATTAATATCCTTGGTATCCACAGTGAGGAAATTAAGAAATGTATTGCTCTGTGAAAGTCTGCAGTTAGGGACCTCTCCAAATTATTGAGGACTGATGATATCGGTTCGATGTATGTCTTATTCAGGCCCTGGTCTTTCTAATCACTTGCTATGCACTTTTGAGCCAGATAATAAATAAGAACGACAGAAGAAAAACTGATGCCTTTAAACTACAGTGTTGGAGAAGAACACCGAACATCCTATGACTGCGAAAATAACAAACAAATATGTTTAGGAGAGGATGCAGATAGATTGCTTCTTGGAGGAAAAAATGATGAGGCTTCACCTAATGTACTTCAGGCATTTTGCTAGGAAGGACTATTCCTTGAAGAGGGACATGATGCTCAGAAAGTTGGAGGGTCGGCAAAGGAAAGGAAGATACTTGACCAGGTGGATTGACACAATGACTAATGCTCATGGGCTCTAGTGTGTCAAAAGGTGTGAGAGCACAAAAGATCTATTCAAAGAGCACAAAGGACTTTTTAAAGAAAATTACAAAACATTACTACAAGAAACAAAAAGTCACCTTGAGAAGTGGGAGAATATCCCTTGGTCATGGATAGGAAGACTCAATATTGTGAAAATGGCAATACTACCAAAGGCAATTTACACGTTTAAAGCAATTCCAATACAAATACCAATCCCATTTTTCAATGAGATATAAAAGGCAAACTCCATTTTCATTTGGAATGGAATGAAGCCCCAAATAAGCAAAGCACTCCTTAAAAATAGAAGAAAGGTAGGAAGTATCTCACTCCCCAATTTCAAATCCTACTATACTGTCATGGTGGTAAAGACGGTATGGCACTG
Source organism: Elephantulus edwardii (assembly GCF_000299155.1). Classification (NCBI taxonomy): domain Eukaryota; kingdom Metazoa; phylum Chordata; class Mammalia; order Macroscelidea; family Macroscelididae; genus Elephantulus; species Elephantulus edwardii. The sequence continues at coordinate 6,641,762 of NW_006399819.1, forward strand.
CTACAATGACAGACACATGGACCAATGGAATCTAATTGAGAAACCGGAGATCAGCCCATCTATTTATGGTCAAGGAAATGACAAGGAGATGAAGTCAGTTAAGTGGGGAAACAACAGCCTTTATAACAAATGGTGTTGGAAAAATTGGAAAAGTATCTGCAAAAGACTCAAGCAAGATACACACCTCATTCCATACACAAAAACCAATTCAAGGTGGATCATGGATCTAAAGACTATAAAATTCATTAAGAAAAACTTGGAAGAACTCTAGAAGTCCTCATCAACAACATAAATAGTCTTCCAAGTATCCTGAAAAACCTACAACCAGGAGAAGATAAAATAGATGAATGGGATATTCTAAGAATCAAATTCTTATGCACATCCAAAAATTTCTCCAACAGGGTAAAAAGGGAAGCCACAGACTGGGAAAAAGTATTTGGTAATGACATATCAGATAAGGGACTTATACCCAGAATTTATAACATACTTGAGCACCACAACAAGATAAAGGTAAATAATCCAATAGAAAAATGGTCAAAGGATATGAACAGACACTTCACCAAAGAAGACATTCAGATCGCTAAAAAGCACTGGAAGAAATGTTCAAAATCCCTAGCTCTAAGAGAGATGCAAATTAAAACAACTATGAGACATCATCTCACGCCAGTAAGAATAGCAAAATTTAACAGAACAGCAAGCAACAAATTCTGGTGATGTTGTGGAGAAATTGGAACCCTTATTCACTGTTGGTGGAAGTGTAAAATGGTGCAACCTCTGTGGAAAATGTTGTGGCACTTTCTCAAAAAGTTGCAAATAGAGATATCATTTGACCCAGCAATTCCACTACTGGGAATATACCCCAAAAAGACCATAACTGACATCCAAACAGATATATGCACACCCATGTTTATTGTGGCTTTGTTCACAATAGCAAGGAGTTGGAACTACCTAAGTGCCCATCAACAAACAAATGAATAGAGAAGCTGTGGTATATTCACACAATGGAATACTATGCTGCACTGAAAAATAAGGAACTCATGCAATATTATTCAAAATGGGTAACTCTGGAGGACATTATGCTGAGTGAAGTATCTCAGGCACAAAAGGACAAATACTGCATTGTGCCACTGTTGTAAAACAGGACTGACCTTGGGGTTGGGGAGAGATTAAAAAAGATGGATTCAATAATGTATACTGCATTGAAACAAATAAGGGAGAAAACAGTTTAAAAGGGATATGTAATTATTCTTGTAAGTATTCTTGTCATGACAGGAGTCTAGTGCGAAGGCTACATGGTAGAGTGGACCTGGGGAAGGGTTTGTAAAATAATGAAAGAATTTTTCTTTTACTTTTCCAAGAATGTAGTGTAGTAGGGGGGAGGGTTGGGAGGTGAGGAATGTGCAACAGTGAATGAATGGAAATACAAGCTCTCTATAAATTTTTACTGAAATAAAAAATAAACTTAATTAAAACAAACAACAAAAACAAACAAACAAACAAACAGAAAAAATGTGTGAGGATAGGACAGGGTTCATATCTGTTATTTATAGGATCACTATGGGACATACTCAATGGCACCTAACAACAACAAGCAAAATGTTACTTATTGTTCCAGTGGTATTTTGTCTTTTTGATATTGATATGCAATCCACATTGAAAGCTGTAGTCTTTGATTTCTGTAAATATATTATTGTTAGGTGCTAACAGGTTAGCTACAACTTACAGCAAATTTATATATAACAGAATAAAACTCTATTTTATTCCGCACTATTCTCACATTATCTGCCGTACTTATGAATCCATTTTTAAAGCAACTGTATCAATCCATCACATTAAAGTTCTTCTCTTTTGTTTTCTGATCATTTACTTTATCATACATGGTATTTTTCTTCAGAGACTGACAAATACTTACAGCATATGTAAACTATGAGGGATGAAGTGTCACCATACTTGCCTGTAAAGTGCATTTGGACTGTACTTTTCCCTGGATAGAATTAGTTGTTTCTTTGTTTTTATAATCCATGTTAAATGTAATGACTACTCTCAAAGGACTCACAGTAAAGGATACTGGACAAAGTAAAGAAAAATATGGAACAAGAAAGTAAGAAAGACCAAACTTACTTATCCTAAAGAGACTTGTGGAAATTCTGAGACTATGGCCCTTAGTCACTTTCCAAATCTAAAAAAAAAACACCAAACTCATCCTGTTGTTCAACTGTCAGCCTAACAACACCTTGATCTATAAGATTACAACAGGGAGATACTCCTTAGAATAACTAACAATGTAAGGTCAAAACAGCAATATACAGTCAAGGATAAAACCCTGATTTCAATGAGAATTACAGTGAGAAAGTGGGAAAGATATATTACATATTATAATTAATGCTCCAAATAGCATGTATATCTATGAATGATTGAATGATACACTAATATATTTTATAAACACTCCTTCAAAAATAAAAAGATTTTAAAATTGCGGTTTGTTGTTGTTATGTGTCATTGAGTTGCTTGCAACTCATAGCTACCCTACGTACAACAGTTCTCAACCCTGCTCTATCCTGTGCCAAACTTACTGTCTCTTGACACACCTACCTCCTTACCGCAGTCACTGATTCAATGCATCTTATCCAGAGTCTTCTCTTGTTCTGTCCCTCCATCCTCCTGAGCATAATGTCCCTTTCCAAGGACTGCAAAATGCCCAGAGTATGTCAGATGAACTTTCAGAATCCTTGCCTCCCAAGGAGCAGCCTTGTTTCACCCTCGGTAGGACAAACCTGTTTGTTCTTTTAGAAGTCTGTGGTTGTATATCCAATATTCTTCTCCAGCACCACAGCTCAAAGGCATTAATTATCCTTCTATCATCCCTAGTCATTGTCCAGCTTTCTGATGCATAGCATGTAATTGTAAAGACCACAGCCTAGATTAGGCACATCTTAATCTCCTGTCTGACATTGTTACTCTTCAGTACTCCGGACTGAAAGATCTAACAGCAGACTTTCCCATTGCAATTAGTCTTCTGATTTCCTGGCTGCTGGTACCAAAAATGTTGATTGTGGAGCAGAGGCAAAATAAAACTGTAAATAGTCAAATAATGTTTATAGACATTGTTCTTGGAAATCCCACCTGAATTTAGAAACCACCTAAAAATTTTATTTAAAGCACTTCACACTGAAAACTGAAAATTCAAAAATTTATGGGATTACATCAAAGACATCACATATGAGGAAATAAAATGATTGTTAAATAGGTAGGAAAATAGTAAAAGTAAATGAACTTCAGTGTTTAAAAATATAGTAAAAAATAAAAGGACATGAATGTAAGAAGATTAAAAAAATGGATATCAAACTTTCTTTACAATCGACGCTAAAGCAAGTAGAAAAAATTATGACTTAAGACATCTTTAGATTTTTAAGAGCAGACCGAGACAACAACAACAAAAAATATTATAAAGAAATATAGAAAGCCTAGAGCTAAAACAGCTAAAGAGAAGGAAATGCTTGACATTTTTCAAGCTGATTGAATTGAAGAAAATGCCAAGCCTCAATTTACAGTTGTGAAAAATTCTGTAGTTATAATATTGATGATTCCAAAAATATTAAAAGTAGAGAGAATAAATACACATAGATGCTATATTTAAAAAAATAATTGGCCAGTATGCAGTGATTTCAGGAAGTAACCTATTATCAAGAACCGATGGTACTGAATACAAGTTGCATTGAAAATGCTGGCAAGCAACAAAGCTCTGAGAACTGGCATAATGCCAATAGAAATGTTTCAACGACAGGTACGACAGTGGATATGCTCACTTATTTATGTCAAGAAATTTGGAAAACAAGTGCTATTTGTGTTTGTATTTTAAAAAAATGACTCAGCAGAATGTGATCATTATAGAATATACTTGATAACATAAATAAATTGAATATTGCTGAAGAGAATATGACAAAGCACTGAGGACATGGAATGAAGGTCATCATTCCTGATGTTATATGGGTCCGAATGTAAAGAATGCCGGAATGATGTCTAGCTTTGTTCAATTGATGATGCAAAGGCATTCAAATACAGCATCATAGAAAAATACAGGTAACATCAGGAAACATGGATATTCTACAACACTTAATAGTAATTATATAATATGTGTACACAAAAAAGAATATGGTGCAGTATGACTTAAAACCAGGAAAAGTAAGTGTTGGGTTATATCCTTTCACTGTGTTTATTTGATCTTTATGCCAAACAAATTACGTGGAAAGTTAGAATAAATGTAGAAGAATGTGACATCAAGACTGGAAGACTTACTACAAATTGCTACATCCAAATTACACAATCTTTCTCATTGAAAAGGAGTGAGACTTGAAGCACGTACCAATAAAAATCAAAACCCATATTCTTCAGTATAGATTTCACCTCAACATAATGTAAATAAAAATTCTCACAACAACACTAGTAAGCAATAACTTAACATAATAAACAGGAAAAGAATTAAGTTGTCAAGAATTTAATTTTACTTCAAACCACAATTCAAACCCTCAGAAAAAATAGTCAAGAAATCAAATTGTGTCCTTCACTAAACAAAATCTTGTATAAAAGACCTCTTTAATGTGCTAAAAAATTTAAATTAAGGTATTATGTTAATAGAATATGTGCTTCACATAACCCTGTGGATAAAGGGATTAATTTTTTTAATCATCTTCTACTTATTTATTTTTAAGGTTCCTTTCAATATTATTTACCATTTCTCCTTCCCTTTTGTTGTTTCACTTAATCTTATCATCTTTCCAGTTTCTGGTGACATAGTTCTCCAATTTCTTTTGCTTTTTTATTATTTATGGTCTCCCTTTGTATTTTTTCATATATCTTTTTAGGATTTATGACTCAAATTACTTATAACTTTTGAGCTTTCACCTTATTTACTATGATTTAATATGATTACTCCCATGAGACAAAAATCACAAGAAAAGGCTTTTTAACTTATTTATGTTTGAATTTGATATCTTGTGCACCACATGTATGAAATATTTTTAGAATAACTATTTCTTTAAAACTGTATAATTTACTCAAATATTGCTTTACATCTTGAGAAACAAAACAAGCTTTGTTTCTATCTTTAATTTAAAAATTAATGCATTAATGATTTAATTCGTAGGAAGTTGCACTGCTAATCCAGAGGCTTTGCCTCAGCTGGGTTGTATCCATCTGCACTCCAGGAGAAATAGGGAGGTATTCTCTATACAATTTAAGCTTTAGAAACCCAGTGGAAAGTCATCTATGAGTCAGTTATAAAGCAAAATTAAAATGAGATCCTTACAAAAATTATAAAAGTTTTAACCACTAGTTAAATAATTCAGCAAAAGTACAGAAAATAGAATGATGATTGTGAAACTGCCGTTGTCTTTTCACAAAGAAAGCCCCTTCTCATTCTCATTCTCTTCTAAAATGGTTTGTAATTAATGGTAGTACTGAAATATACTTTATATATGATCCCATAGCATTCTATTCCAAATCAAATTACAATATAAATTTCTATTCACTATCTCCCTCCTCCTCAAAAAATGGAATCTCTGGCAATAAGAGAGATGCAAATCAAAATCATAATGAGATACCATCTAACCCTAGTAGCAGTGACAGTCTAATTGGACAGCAAGCAATAAATATTGGAGATGATGTGAAAAGACTGGAATTGTCATACGCTGTTGGTGAGATTTTAAAATGTTACAACAATTCCGGAAGTTGATTTGATGTTTTCTCATAAAACTGAACATAGAAAATCCATATGACCCAGCTAGTCATTACCAGAAATATACTCTGAAGAAGTGAGACATAAATGAAGAATTGTACACCGATGTTCATAGCAGCCTTATGAATAGTAGCAAGAAAATGGAAATAGCTAAAATGTCCATCAACGAACAAATGGTCTGAGAAAATTTTATTGTGATACATTCACACAATGGAATATTATGCAGTACTCAAGAGCAGTGATTTAGGAAATTACTATATAATGTGAAAGAGGCTAGAGAATATTATACTGAGTGATGCTGAGTGAACTAAGTCTCATAAGGACAAATACTGCATAAGACCATTTTTTGTAAATGCAAGGATAATAAGTAAGATATTTATAAAAGTCAAAATGGGAAAGGGGAGGCAGGAGGGGGCTGAAGGTGGAGAAGGGAGGAAATCACAAGACTGTAGAGTTTGGTGATAGATAAGTAAGATAAATAGGAAAGTTCCAGTGAGGATCTTAAAAGGTGGAGAAATAGTTCGCATAGATCAATGGAGATTACTTTTCTAAAACACAGTGTACGGTAGTTGTCATATGAAGCACAATGTATATAAATGAAACACAATGTATACAACTTTTGTATGTGAACCATAGTGTTGTTTTTGTTATGCTGTTGAATTACCTGTTGACTCATAGAGATCCTACGTACAACAGCTCTGAAGCCTAACCTGTCTTGATCTAGTATTGCTGCAGTTACTGTATCAGTCCATCTCATCCTGTGTCTTCCTTTCCTGTGCTGTCCTTGCATGCTTCCAAAAATGATGTCCTTCTCCAAGGACAGTCTCTCTTGGCTATATGCCCAAAGTATATGAGACAAAGCTTCAAAATCCTAGTCTCCAAGAAGAAAGAAAGATTTCACCTCTCCATGGCTGACCTATTTATTTTCTTGGCAGTCTATGGTATGTACAAGACTCTTCCCAGCCCCATGACTCAAAGGTACCAATTCTTCTTTAATTATCGTTAGTCATCGTCCAGCTCTCTGATGCATAGCAATAGTGAAGACCATGGCCTGCATCAGGCTTACTTTATGTATCTATGCAAATCAATGTAAAACAAATTTGTTTTAAAACAAACAAACACCCCAAAACAAAATTGCCAGTGTCATCGAAAAAAGGAAAGGCTAACAAACCGTTACAGTGTGGAGGAGCCTGAGGAGACAGAGTGAGGAAATGCAGTGTTGTGTCCTGAATGGAATCCTGCCACAGAAAAAGGTCATTACATAAGAACGTAGGGAATGAGAGAAAAAGTATGGTTTCAGTAATAGTGTACCAACTTTAATTTCATGTGTGGCAGGTAAACTATAATTATTTGTGTTCCGTAACAAACTACTAATAGATACAGACTACATGGTAAGTTTATTCTATCACTCAATTTTTCTTGAAATAGAAATATAT
>NW_006399819.1:6649031-6650297 GCF_000299155.1 Elephantulus edwardii
TATATATATATATATATATATCTTCTCTTTGCTATCCTGAGTGTTCAGTACATGGCCCTGCTCAGTTTGTCTTTACTACATAAATTAATATCTAATGTATAACAGTATTATATACTTATAGCAGCTATGCCATACTATTTCCTGAGCCATTAAGATACAGGAATTAGGACAGATATTAATGGGACCAGAAGTTTTGTATAAGTGCTTTAAGTCTTCTTTATTTTCAGCAAATAAAATTGTGTTCTCTGCATATCACAGATTGATAATAGGTTTTCCATAAATCTTGATGTAATGTTCAGCTTCATATAGTCCAGTTTCATAATAATTATTAAATAGATACAATGAAAAGACACAACCTTGAATATTAGTTTTCCTAATTGTAAAATATGCAGTATTCATTTTTTCCATTAGAACACTGTCTCTTAGTCTGCGTAAGGGTTCTATATGAGCAAAATCAAGTGTTCTTTAATTCCAATTTTTCTCAATGTCATCTATTGTTGTTGTTGATTGCCTTCAAGTTGAACACGACTCTTGGTGACCCTATGAACAAAAGGCCTGAAGCCCCTCTACAACTATCGACATTTATCAAAGTTCATAGAGTTTCCAGAGGCATGTTGTTTAGGAAGTGGATGCCACTCTTGTTAGAATTTGTTATAATCCACACAATTCAATGTCTTTGTGTGATTAATAAAGTATAAGTAAACTTCTTTCTAGTATTCTCTAGTTTTTTGTCAAGATCCATTGGACAACAGTGATATCCTAAGTCTACATTTTCTGCTAAATACAATTTGAATTCCCTGTCAATATACGGAATTATCTTCAGAAAGATTTTACTTATCTGTAATATTAATAATTCTATTCTCTCATTTCTGCACTCTGTTGGATATTCATTCTTTGGAATGGTTGGAAACACAAATGACTTTTAACTGATTGACCAGGAAAGTGCTTCCTAAATTTATTGGCATAAATGGTCAAGTTCAGTGTTGCATTTGCTTGCTGAGACATCTTAATTAGTATTCTGCTAATTTTTATAGCCCCGTTTTCATCAATACCTTCCATGAATCTTCTTCCTTGAGTAACACTGATTTTGATCATATACTACTTCCTAAAAGAAAGGGCAACCTAGGTAGAACTATCAAGTATGGAAATAGAAAGGAGGAGGAACAGTTGTAAGCAGACCCTAGTGATTGGTACATGGAATGTGAGAGCCATGAATGAAGGAAAATTAGAAATTGTTAAGAAAGAAATGGAACGCATAAACATTGA
>NW_006399819.1:6655310-6675544 GCF_000299155.1 Elephantulus edwardii
CTTGGCACCAGCAGGCAGGAAATAAAAAAAAGTATTGCTATGGGAAAGACTGCTGTTAGGGACCTTTCTAAAGTACTCAAGAGCAGCGGTGTTTCTCTTGTTAATGCATCAGAGAGTTGGACAATGACTACAGAGGATAGAAGGAGAATTGACGCCTTTGAGCTTTGGTGTTGGACAAAAGTAATAAATGTTCCATGGACAACCAAGAAAACAAACAGATCCATCCTAGAGAGGGTTAAACCAGGCTGCTCCTTGAAGGCAAGGATTCTGGGCCTTCGTCTGACATATTTTGGACATGTTGTAAGGAGAGACAGATCTTTGGAGAGGGACATCATGCTTGGTAGGGTAGAGGGACAGCACAGGAGGGGAAGACCCTCTATGAGGTGGATTGATTCAGTGACTGGTGCAATCAGGATGGGTGTGTCAGAGGCAATGTGATTGGCACGGGATAGAGCAGGGTTTAGGGCTATTATGAGTTCATAATATTATTAGGGCACTATGAGTTGCAAACGACTCGACGACACATAACAACAATTGGTTATATCACTCTATATAGGAAATTAAGCATTTTTTTGTGTGTGAGAAAGCAAGTTAGACTGGGTTATAAATCTATCAACATCATACAATAAAAGCTTTACTAGGAGAAAAAAATAAAAGCATGCACAAAAACCAAAAAACATAAAAAATATGTTCAAAAAGAAAAAAAAATGCAATAGCTATTTCTGATAGGTATGAGTCAGCTTGAACTTACATCAAACTTCCATTGATTTTCCAGACTGGAAATTATAATAGGAGAAGCCTGCCCATCAACTTCTTCCAGTGTCACTGGTGGATTAGAAACATCTGAAATGCATAACTTTCAGGCTAGTAGAACAACTTACTATGGGCTTCACCATCAGAGCTCCCTTTGTTCTCTTATGGTACATGATTAATACGATAATACTGAGAAACATCTTGGTCACCATCATGGCACCAAGTACTAGTACATGCACAAGTGTGCTTGTTTGGTACCACATCAATAGTTTATTTTATAATAATAATTACAAGGCAGAGGTTAATAATGCTCCAAGTACCCAATATGCTCTACCATTTCATCATCTCTCACATTATTTTTTTTCTCTTCAGTCCACTCATGACTATCAATGTATATGTCTTTTTTTTGTGCTGGAAGGTATCACAGAAACTTGAAAACTATCATGGAAATGATTTATGCTCTCATGGATGATGGTGGCTGATGAGAATTGTGAACAATGATGAATGATGGTTCAGGAGACTGTGGCCTGAGATTTTTAGCTACTGGCTGTCAGTCCCCAGCAGTCATGTTACATGCAGTGTTCCAAGCTAAGAAGGTTTCCATGATCATTCCTTTATAAATAAATTTTTCATGCCTGTAAGGAAGTTTTGGTGGCCTAAGAATGAGACTCCAGGAGTTGATGGATTGATAAAGTGACTGTGGCAATAGGGTCAAAAGTGTCAAAGATGGTGAGGTTGGCTCACAGTAGAGCAAGATTGAGAGCCATTGCTCATAGGGTTTCTCTGAGTCGATGTGAGTTGATTCGATGGCACATAACAGTGTTAAGAAGTGGTACAGCCAACTGCTGATGAAAGGCAGATGGTTTGAGTTCACCAACTTCTTCGTGAGAGAAAGGTGAGAAATCTTTCCCATTTAATTGATAGCCTCTGAGAATCCACTGGATAGTCAGTTATGAACTGGTTCTAATTGTTGTTGTTGTCATGTGCTGTCGAGTTGTTTGTGACTCATAGTGACCCTATGGACAACAGCCCTAAACCCTGCTCTACCCTCTGCCAATCACTTTGGCTCTGACACACCCATCCCGATTACCCCAGTCACTGAATCAATCCACCTCATAGAGGGCCTTCCCCTCCTGCGCCATCCCTTCATCCTACCAAGCATGATGTCCCTCTCCTTACAACATATCCAAAGTATATCAGAAGAAGCCCCAGAATCCTTGCCTCCAAGGAGTAGCCTGGTTTAACCCTATCCGGCATGAATCGGTTTGTTTTCTTGACAGTCCATGGTACACTAATAATCTTCTCCAGCACCACAGCTCAAAGGCATCAATTCTCCTTCTATCCTCCCTAGTCATTGTCCAACTATCTGATGCATAACAAGTGATTGCAAAGACCATGGACTGTATCAGGCACACCTTAGTCTCCAGAGAGACACCGTTGCTCTTGAGTACTTTAGAGAGGTCCCTAACAGCAGATTTTCCCAACGCAGTACGTTTTTCGATTTACTGGCTGCTGGTGTCAAGAGTGTTGACTGTGGAGCCAAGCAAACTGAAGCTGTGAACAATCTCCATCTCTTCGCCATCCATCCTGATGCTACCAATTGGTCCAGTGGTGAGAATTTTTGTCTCTTGACATTGAGCCTTAGTCCATACTGAAGGCTGTAGTCCTTGACCCTCTGTGGCAAGTGCATGAGGTCCTCCTCAGTTTCAGCAAGCAGGGTTGTGTCATCTGTATAGTGCAGATTGTTAATAGCTCTTCCATCAATCCTGACGCCACACTTCTTCTCATAGAGCCTAGCCTCTCAGGGATTTCTGCTCTGCATACAGGTTGAAAAGGTACGGAGATAGGACACATCCCTGGCGTACATCCTCCCCAATTTTGAACCATTCAGTGTTTCCTTGCTGTATTCTGACGATTGTCTCTTGGTCCAAGTATAGGTTTTGCATTTGCATGATTTTTTTTTTTTTTTTTGGGTGGGCACAGGAATTGCTGACACAGACTATAGACTCACAATTGTTAGGCTTCAGGAAGGAAAAAACTCTCTTTATATAGGCTTACAGATATTGGTTAGTGTCTTCTTTTTATTGGCTAATACATTATAATTGATTAGTTAAATATGCTGAGTGAAAGGCCATAGATTAGTTTCAGTTTCCTCATTCAGTTATTGGGCACTCAACCACCAGCTACTCCTGGGGTGGTATCTTCTAAACCAGTTTCTTCTTATTGAATGTGTACCAGGGCCTGCCCTAGTAGGGGGTGGTGACCTGAGTAACAATTTCTGCTGTGAAGAACTTGTGTCACACTCTAATCTTACTTCACTGTACAGTAAATAACTTCTCTCTGAATGAAATCTTAATAAGTATAGACAAATAAGACAGAGAGGCTAGAATTAAAATTAGAAAATTATTAAGGAAAGTATGATATCCAAATTCATTTTACCACAGATATCAAAATCCTTGCACCTTTTAGGAGCAAGACCAAATGCTTTTGTCATAATAACTTCTGCATCTAACAATTTCAATAGTCATCCTTCTTTCAGTAAACATTTGTTAGTTGCAAGAGATCTTATTTTAAATTTTTCTCAGTTACATATGCTAAAAAGCTGAGCTGCGATCTCAAAGAAATACAGTTTGAATCCCCCAGCTGCTGCATGGGAGGAAGATGATAAATCTCCTCTGGCCTGATTAAACTGCTGCAGGGTCCGTTTTGAATCAGCCCCAACAAGATGGTACTCACAAGAGAGTAATTTAAAAAACAAAAACATAAAGCTGAACAAATGCCTCTAAAAAATGTAGGTGCATATACTTTTCAAAGAGATCTCCAATGTTTTCATAAGTAACCTGACACCAATTATTTTATCTGATACATGCTGTTTAAAGTGTTTATCTGACATGACCTCCTACAAGTGAAGAAACCACCCTCTAGAGGCACTTGCTAGAGGCACTTATCATCAAAATTGTCATGTTTTCTTTTTTTGGCCATGGATTTTAAATCTTACCCAAATATCAACCCAGCAATACAGCTGTGGTTCATGTCTTACACTCTGTGCCTTGTTCCTCTGACATTCTGAGCAAAATCAATCAGTTTCTTCCGACAAGAACCTAGTGGTCATGACATCACTATTAAACTTAACTCTATGTTCTAGAAAACCAACTGAGCTTGACCAAAATGAGCAGCAATTTATTTTCAACCAAGGGGGCTCTGTCTCTGAAGAGTTTTAAATATCAGATACTGCTGCAAAGGTTGGGTCCGAAAGTACATATACAAAACCAAGAAAGAAAGGGTAAACGAAGATCAATGTGCTCATTTTCAATGAATCACTAGATCAATCAAGGTGGGATTCTGCAACTATGGATGAAAAGCAAAGAGATATTATTATTTGTATTTAAATGGGCAAAAGCAAAATCAATTTTTCAAATTGAGCTTCAGTAGAACTGACTCATGGATGGGTAAATAAAATAGAGAAAAGCATAAATTTATGGATTGGAAAATTTTCCCCACCTCTTGTTATCCACTAATGTAAAGGAAATTAACATTTTTTAAATCACTCTGGATGCAATGCTTAGTACATTTTATATAATTAATAACTCATTTAAAAGAAGCTTTGTAGGCTGTTTGTTAAAAGAATCAGCCTCCTCAACATTTTTCTAAGTATATCTTTTTAATTATTCTATCTCTGACTTCATTTCTGTCACAAGGTTCATGTTTTCCAACTACTGATCCCTTTTTCTGTACCCAACCTTTGCATTCCAGCCACCATTATTATTAATGCATCTTCACTGCATGTTCCATTGATTTCTTAATGCAAAAAATGGTAGAAATCTTCTATTTCCTTCTCTTTGACTTCTAGTTGTTGGTGCATACATTTGAATGATAGTGATTTTAACTGGACCTCCTTGTATGCATATGGATATTATCCTGCCCTTCACAACACTGTATTTCAAGATGCATCTAGAAAAGACTTTTTTAACTATGTAAGCAACACCATTTTTTTCCTCACCTTTTCATCTCTTCTTATCCATCCAGTCATCCATCCCATCCCAGTCCATCTCATTTCACTCAAACCCAGTATGCCAATATTTATGTGTTCCATTTATTGCTTAACAATGTCCAATTTTCCAGTATTCATGCTTCTCAAACCCCATGTTCCAATCACAAGTGTCAACTTCTCACTGTTCCTCCTCCTTCATGTTTAGATATCGGAGGGCTCAGCCTCAGTTGCCATGTCTGCTAGTCTATGAGTAATCTGTTGTACATAGAGTTTTTGAAGGCCTGTTATTTCAGAAGTAGATGGCCAGTTCTTATTCTTTCTCTTTATTTGAAGGCTCAGATTTAGAAACATATCTGACAGACAAGCATTTTATAGAGAGAAACAGATGAAAGAAATTTCCCCAATTATACAAATGATCAATAGATTCAGTGTTGAGTCAATCATTGTTGTTGTTGATATGACCATGTCTAGTTGCTTGCAACTCATAGCGACCCTATGTACAACAGCCCTAAACTCTGCTCTCTCCTGTGACAATTGCACTGTCTCTGACATACCCATCCCGATTATCCCAGTCACTGAATCAATCCACCCCATAGAGGGTCTTCCCCTCCTGCGCTATCCCTCCACCCTACCAAGCATGATGTCCCTCTCCAAGGACCTGTCCCTCCCTGCCACATGTCCAAAGTCTGTTAGACGGAGCCTTAGAATTCTTGCCTCCAAGGAGCAGCCTGGATTGACCCTTTCTAGGATGAATCTGTTTGTTTTCTTAGCAGTCCATGGTACCCTCAGTACTCTTCTCCAACACCACAGCTCAAAGGAATCAATTCTCCTTCTCCTTCTATCCTCCTTAGTCACTGTCCAACTCTCTGATGGATAACAAGTGATAGCAAAGACCATGGCCTGTATCAGACACACCTTAGTCTCTAGAGAGACACCATTTTTCTTCAGTACTTTGGAGAGGTCCCTAACAGTAGACTGTCCTATACATCTTTTAATTTCCTAGCTACTGGTGCAAAGAGTGTTGACTGTGGAGCCAAGCCAAGTCAAGCTGTGAACAATCTCAGTCCTTCACCATCCATCCTGATGCTGCCAATTGGTCCTGTGGTGAGAATCTTTGTCTTCTTGACATTGAGCCTCAATCTATATTGAAGACTGTAGTCTTTGACCCTCTGCAGCTTCAGGTCCTCCTCAGTTTCAGCAAGCAGTGTTGTGTTATCTGCACCACCAATCCTGATGTCGCATTTCTTCTCATAGAGCCCAGCCTCCCTAATGATCTGTTCTGCATACAGGTTGAAAATGTATGGAGGCAGAATATACCCCTGGCATACACCCTTCCCAACTCTGAACCATGCAGTGCTTCCTTGCTCTGTTCTGACAACTGCCTCTTGGTCCAAGGATAGGTTTCACATTAGCATGATCAAGTGTTCTGGGATTCCCATTCTTCTGAGAGTCAGCCACAGTTCGTTATGATCCACACAGTCAAATACCTTTGCATAATCAATGAAACACAGATAGTCATTCTTCTGATATTCTCTGCTTTCAGCTAAGATCCAGCTAACATTAACTACAATATCCTGAGTACCACGTCCCCTTTAAACCCAGCCTGGACTTCTGGCAGTTCTCTGTTGATGTGCTGCTCCAGTCGTTTTTGGGTCATCTTCAGTAGAATCTTGCTTGCATGTGAAATCAATAATATTGCTCTTTAGTTTCCACACTCTGTTGGGTCACTCTTCTTTGTGATGGGAACAAATATAGATCTCTTTCAGTCAGTTGGCCAAGTGGCTGTTCTCCAGAATTTTTTGCACAACTTGGTTAACACATCCGAAGCAGCATCTGTTAGCTGAAATACGTCAATTGGTATAGCATCTATTTCTGCGGCCTTATTTTTTGCTATTTCCTTCAAAGCAGCTTGAACTTCTTCCTTCATCACCATAGGCTCTTGCTCTTATGTTGTTTCATTAAATTCTTCTGTGTCTGCCAATTTCTTTCGATACAGTGACTCCTTATATTCTTTCCTTCTTCTTTTAATACTTCCTGGTCAATATCAGCTGTGAAAACCAGCCCAGGTATTGATTGTGGAACAGATCACCAAATGCTTATATATAAGTTCCAGTTGAAGATAAAGAAAATGAAATCAAATCAGTAAGAACCAAAACTTGACCTTGAATCTGTCCTGCACAAATTTCAAAAGCATCTCAGGAACAGGTTTGAGGCCTTAAACACTAGTGAGCAAAGTCCAGAGTAGCTGTGGGAGATGCCAAGAATATCATCCATGAAGAATGCAAAAGGTCACTACAGAGGAGGAAAAAAAAAGACCAAGATGGATATCGGATGAAGCTCTGAATATTACACTAGAGCACCAAGAATCCAAAGCAAAGGGAAGAAATTAAGTAGCTGAATACAAAGTATTACAATGAAATGTGCAAAGAGATGGAGTCAGAAATCCAAAAGGGCCAAACTCTTTCATAAACTTCATAAGTTGAAGCAACTGAAGAACAAATTCAAGCCTCTAGTCACAATACTTAAGGATGCTTTGAGCAGAATATTAAATAATCCACTCAGCATTAAAAGAAGATGGAATGAGTATGCAGTCACTGTACCAAAAGTAATTGTCTGACACAGAAGAATTTCATGAAACAGTGTAAGAGGAAGAGCCTGTGGTGATGAAGGAAGAAGTTCAAGCTGCTCTGAAAGAATTGCTAAAAAACAAGGTCCTAAGAATTGACAGCCCACCACTTGATGTATTTCAACAAGGAGATTCTTCCCAGGATGTTCTTACCAAGTTGAACCAAGAAATCTGGAGGACAGCCATCTGGCCAACTGACTGGAAGAAATCTATGACTGGAAGAAACCTATGTATGTTCCTGTTCCAAAGAAAGGTGATCCAACAGAGTGAGGAAATCAATGAACAATATCATTACTATCAAGTGAAACAAGATTCTTCTAAAAATTATCCAAAAACGACTGGAGCAACACATCAACAGAGAACTTCCAAATGTTCAGGCTGGGTTTAAGAAGAAGCCATGGTGCTAGAGATACTACAGATGGGTCTCAGCTGAAAGCAGAGAGTACCAGGGGAAGATCTATCTCTTTCATTGACTCTGCAAAGTCATTTGACTATGTGGATCACAACAAACAGTGGCTAAATCTGGGAAGAATGGGAATCTGAGAACACCTGATTGTGCTTATGTGAAACCTATTAATTTGACTAGTACACAGTCATCAGAACAGAGCCAGGAAACACTGTATTGTACAAAACTGGGGAGTGTGCTTAACAGGTAAATGTCCTATATCTAGACCTTTTCAATCTATGTAAGGAACAGATCATCTGGAAGGCTGGGCTCTATGAAGAGGAATGTGGTATAAGAATTGGAGAAAGACTTATCAACAATCTGCGTTATGCAGATGACACAACCCCTGCTTGCTAAAACTGAGGAGGATCTGAGGCGCTTGCTGCAGAACGTCAACTGCAGCCTTCAATATGAATTGAAGCACAACATCAAGAAAACAAAGATTCTCACTACTGGGTGGATTGGCAATCATGATAGATGATGAAGAGATTGAGATTGTTAACAGCTTTAGTTTGCTCCACAGTCAACACTTTTGCTACCAGCAGACAGAAAATCAAAAGATAAATTGCTTTGGGAAAGTCTTCTATCAGGGACCTCTCTAGAGTACTGAAGAGCAATGATGTCAGCCTTGAGATGAAAGTGTGCCTGATACAGGTCATGGTCTTCACAATTACTTGTTAAGTATTAGAAAAGTAGATTGTGACTAGGGATGGTAGAAGGAGAATTGATGCATTTGAGCTGTAGTGATGTAGAAGAGTATTGAATATAACATGGACTGCTAGGATAACAAACAGATTCAACCTAGAGAGGGTGAAATCAGGATGCTTCTTAGACGCAAGGATTCTGAGGCTTTGTCTGACACACTTTGGGCATGTTACAAGGAGGGGCCAGTGTTTGGAGAGGGACAACATGCTTGGAAGGGTGGAGAGACAGAGCATGAGAGAAAGACCTTCAATGAAATGGATTGATCCAGTGACTGAAGTAATACAGATAGATGTGTTAAAAACAATAAGGTTGGCACACAGTAGAGCAGGTTCAGAGCTGTTGTATATAGGGTCTCAATGTGTCACAAGCAACTCGACAGCACATAACAACAAACAACCACCTCTTTTTTGGCACGATATTTATTAAACACTTCTTTTTTCATCTGTAATGTAAATGTGAGGTAAGGAAGCCCTCTGTAACTATGAATTTTTGTATACACAAGCAATTGAAACTGCTGTCAGTGCATGTAGTTAAATTATTTGGGCTTACAAGACATCTTAGAGCACTGGTAGCATATTGGAAAGAAGCTCCCCTGTGAGCTCGAAGCCATGTGGTTCATAATCAGTGCTCCACAGGAAATCTCCAGTACGAATAACTGTTTATGAAAACCCACAAGAGGAGGGTCAGTTGTGCCTCAGTAGTACACAGCAACAGGTCTCTTAGCAAAAGAATATAGCATATGATAATATATTTTTCCAGGAAATTTTTGAAACCAGCTTAATAATTACATGTTACAACCACTATATTTTTATGTCAGAATAATTGCTATAGTGCAGTATCTCTGAACAGATTTAAAAGTATTCCTAAATATTCAATTTTGAAGTTATATTATGCTGAATAAATATTGAGTTAATTTACTTTTATTTCAATATTAAGATAAATATGTTCTTACAATAAAGTGCTTAATATCAACCATGAGCATCACAAAGTGTTTAGCAATTTGAATAGAATCAAAGAACAGAGCAAACACAAAAACTAAAAAGGAAGAAAATAGCAGTTATATAATAGGTACTATGGAACCAGAGTAGAAATTATTAGTGCAATCTGGGATGGTTTAGAAAATTTGTGAGCTTTAAATTTTAATCTGAATTATCAGGGTAGTGCAGAAAATATGGTAGTGCATTCTACAGAATAGAAATGGCATTAACAGGGACATAGAAATAGCAACAAATATTACATGTTCTTCAAGGAGTGTTTTCAGAAGTACAGAGCAGTATTTCTCAAAAAAGTGGTTCATATGAAAGTTACTAGCAAAATTATTACAAATACACACTTTTTCATTTCAATTTAAAGTCCATTTTGTTGTTGTTGTTGTTTTATATTTATGACACACACCACCATTTCAGAACCACACAAATAATCAGATTTGGTGAAAGAAACTTAGCCTCATTGGAAATGCACTATCAATACACACCAGGGAGCTCTAGTCACATAGCATATAGCGAATTGTGCTGTAAATCCAAAGCTCATGCCTCTCTGCCGGTTCATTCCGCTAGAGGCTCCTTGGTTGAAAGATGAGCAGTCCCTGTTGTATGATTTACATCCTCAGAAATGCCACAGAAGATCAATTATGAGCCACTTCCTATGTGATGTTAATGAGAGTCAATATGTCCCAGCCAGTACTGGTCATCTCCTTCCAAGAAAGGCAGAATATTACCTAAAAGTACGCATCTCATTCACCTGGTGACAGAACAGTACTACCATGTAATTGAACGTACACATATTGGAAACTAAATTTAAATTCTAAGGGAAATTAGTTTTTGCTCTTCCATGCTTAGTTTTTATTCATTGTTTCCTTTATATTGTAAATGTTGATGGTAGAGATCATTTCAGTTTGATTTATAATATTTTCATCCTCCAGTTCAATCTTTTTTATAATTGATTATAATTGATTTTCTGTTTTATACTGATTTGCATACAAAATTTGTTTACATAACATTTAATGTATATTATTGTATTTTATGCATTCCTCTATTTACATTATGTTTCTTAGTATCATCATCACATATTGTGTCCTATAAAATTAATCACTGTTGACTCGTGCCCATCATTATCCCATATTTTCAGGTCCCTACTGGTTTTTTCCTAATTCTTTCAACCCCTCAGGTTGCCCACATGACTCTGTGACCTCAAGATATACTTCCCCACCAACCTTAGCCCCTCACCTCTCTCCCTTCCCGCTTTGGACTTCAGTATTTATCCTACTAGTAATCCTTCTACCTTACAATAATGTATTTGTCATTATGAGACTGAGTTACTTCATTCAGAATAATATTTTCCAATCATTTCCATGTTTTATAGTATTTTTCAAATTCATTGCTCTTGAGTGCTGCATAGGATTCCATCATGTGAATGTACTGTCCTTTCTCAGTTCATTCATTTGTTGATGGACATTTTGGCTGTTTCCGTTTTCTTACTATTGTGAATACTGCTGCTATGAACATTGATATCTCTTCTCTGTGTCTGAATTATATTTTCCTCAGAGTGTATACCTACAAGTACAATAGTGGGGTCATATGTAGTTTCTTTTTTCAGTTTTTTTAGGAAACATCAAATTGCCTCCCAGTGTGATTGTACCATTTTTCAATCCTACCAACAGTGTATGAGAGTTCCAATCTTTCCACATGCATTCCAACATTTATTGTGTGCTGTCCTATTAAACTTTGTCACTGCTACTGGCATAAGATGGTATCTCGTGGTGGGTTTGATTTGAATTTCTCTTTTTGCCAGTGATTTTTAGCATCTTTTCATGTGTTTATTGACCATCTGAATGTTTTTACTCTGTAAAAAGTCTTTCCTTGTCTTTTGCCCATTTTGTAATTAAAGTATCAGTCTTTTCTTATAGATGTCCTGTAAGGTTCTGTTTTGATGGAAAGAAAAATGACTTTTACAAATCCTTAAATTATGTAATGTCAAATAGTACATGGTGTATATATGTAGAAATCACTCAAGATAATGTAGCTAATGCTGTCTGTTGCTGTTAGTGTTGTTGACTATGACCCATAGAAAGTCAGAATTATACCCTACAAACAATAGATGAATAATTTTACTTTCCTGTATCATTTACTCAATCTATGTCATGCCCCAGTTCATTGTTACAGCCACTGTGCCAATTCAATTCATTGATAGTCATCTACCATGAATAAAGAAAAAGGTCATTGAAAATACAAGAAAGAAAAAGTCGAAATAAATATTAGAAGACACTATGAAACTTTTTGTTGACAGTAGAGAAGCTCAAGGTAAAGGAAGACATGAAAAAATAAAGAGAGCTGAAAAGAAAATTTCAAAAGGCAATTTGAAAAGACAAAGTGAAGAATAACAAAGAAATACATAAAGACTTTAACTTAGAAAAACCAAAAGGGCAGAACACACTCTGCAATGTGAAGAAACTCAAAACCAAATCCAAGTCCTGAGATGCAATATTGAATGATTCTGTGTACAATGTAGTAAATCCAATATAATAGTCATTCATGCTTTAAGTATAAATTAGGAATATCCATTGTCTTGTTAAGTCCATGTAATATGAGGATGTTGTTGTTAAGTGCCGTCAATTAGTAGGCAACTCATAATGACCCTATGAACAAAAGCCCTGAACACTTATATAACTTTCATTCTTTCTCCAGGTTCATAGGGTTTCCAGAGGAAAGCTATTTCAGAAGTGAATGCCACTCCTGCTTCCAAGCTTGTTTTAGTTGGAAGCTCCACCAAACACTGTCCACCATGGGTAACCATTATTGCATTTGACATATTCGTGTCACAATATGAGGATAATAAGACAAAATACCCTATTTCAGGAGTCCTATAGGGCTTTGGCGGGGGGCACATAAATAAGCAAGTGGTGCATTGAAATGTAACAAGTATAAGAATACTTGCAACCTTAAAAAGAACTCTAGGTCATCTGGGAATAATGAAATGGAAGAAAGGACATATTAAGGATATTTAAGAAAAACTTGAAGTACAAGTGAAAGCTCTCTGACAATGAGGTGGACAACACTTATCTATGATTATACATAGTCGCTGTATATCACTATATATGGTCTGTTTACTTACAGACTCTGTTACTGTATAGTCATTATCACCAACACATCTATTTCAGACAAAATTCATTATTTCTGGGGGAGTTTCCCCACTATTTTCGGAAGCACTTGATTGCAGATCCCCTGCCATTCTTCTCTGCAAAGTAGATGTCCGCTTTAGTATTAACCCTAATAATGCCTCTCACCATTATGCACCACAAATTGGGAAAATAATGTTGCTTTTCAGACTTCTGAGCACAACCTATCAGAAGCTGAGACTTTGATTGTTTCCTCGTCTGCAAGATAAAAGTTTTTATGTTAACAAGAGGATGGTTTTTCATAACTTCACCTAAAGTGTTTGTATAAGTTCTCCAAAATGAGGTAAAGCAAAATTGATGTTGGTCTGCTTTTCCCACCTCTTTATCAAGAGCAGAAGAATAAGGATTCACTGAAGTTACAAAATAATTTTAAATGATAAAAAGCAGTTTATATGGATTTAATTTTTTCTCTTGTCTACAATCTTACCCAATTCTTTTTGGAGACATGCTCAATAGTACTCTATCCTAATTCTACTACTAGACAAGTTTCTCAGTTAATTTCAAGTGGATGATAAGTTATGATACAATTCATATTCAGTATTCATGAGAAAGAGTAAGAGCAAAAATGAGACAGAGTGTCAAAAGGAGTCTTTCAAATTTGGCCTACAATATTTTTTCCCCTAAAATAAACATTTTTATAGTCTACATCAAGTCTACCAAGCTACCACATACACCTTTCTGAAAAACTGTGTTACCTTTCCTACTACTTTAGCTCTACACGGTAAAGGCATATTTGTAAAAAACCATCCTCTGATATCTTAGTCATCTAACTCTTCTGATCAGAGAAACAATATTTGCTTAGCAGAAATTTTGTCCATTGCTGTATCTTATGGCCTTTACTATCTTTATTTAGACTGACTGATTTCTTTTCCTTGTTTTTTAATAATTATGGTTTACTAAGAAAGAGAAGAGTTAAGAAAGTTAATTGTATTTGCCGTGGAAGAGTGCTAGTATATATGCAGGCAGTAAATAACAGCTAGTTTATCTGAATATAAAGCAGGAACAAATCAACCAACCTGGTAAAAACAGAATTTTTAGTGGAACATTCTTCAAGTGATGTAGTAAAATTGCTTTCAACAACAGTGTATATATTATTTTTTTTTAAATGAATATCACCATATTTTTACATTTGGAGACATTTTGAATAAGATACATGTTGAATAGTGAGAACAAGAGTTTTAATAAAAGAGGTCTGAGAAATAAATATAAATAGATTCTGTTAAAGATTAGATACACTTTTAAAAAAATAATTAACTATTATGCGCAACACCAAGGTCTGGCTGGTAAGCCTGGAGTATGATATTTGCCATGAAGCACCCAGATAAAGGACCTAGTGTGACTGACTAGAGTATGAGCCATCACGTTAGTGGTTAGTTAGATGCCTCATCTCATGTCTCCTCCCCAGAGGATACCAACATGCCTGCCATCAGCCAATGTTAGACAACCCTTAGGCCTTCTGGATCTTGTGTTGCTGTCTTGATGTGAAAAATCTCTGCCACCCATGCCATTCTATCTGAATATTTGTTTGCCCTTATGATTTTCTTTTAAGGGTATCTTTTATGTATCAGTTTTTGTATTGGGGACATGTCTTTGCATCTTACTGCTTCTAATTTTTAGCTATGTAGAATTGCTTGTGTATCATCTGTTCTTCTGTGTCTATCATTTGCTATTTCCAGACAAAATTCATTCATTATTTCTACCTTCTGTTCATTATTTCCAAACAGTACTTGTCTGCCATATGCTGTACGAACATGGAGATCCCAGGCTAAGACTGGCTAGAAAGACAAGCTATGAAGAAGTGTTTGGTATCCATTTCTGAAATAACAGGACTTGGAAAAATCTGCAAACAAGAGCACACTTATACTACTATATATGTAGCATTGGAAGCTGAGCCCTCATATTGCAAGACACAAAAATGAGGATCAGTAGTTGTAAACACCAACTAATAAAACATGAAATGAGATATAAGTGTAGGAAAATTTGACATTATCAAAAAAGAAACCAAACACATAAATATTGACATATAAGGTATTGACATGCATTGGCCACTTTGAATCAGATAATCATATAGTATACTAAGTTGGGAATAAAAAGGTGAAGAATTGTGGGCTTGCCATCATAGTAAAAAAGACCATTTCTAGATCCACCCTGAAGTTCAGTGCTGTTAGTAACAAGATATAACCCATACTCATACAAGGAAGACCTGGTAATACTTCTGTCATTCATACATATGTACAAACAATCAAAGCCAAAAAGGAGGAAATAAAATATTACTACCATCTTTTTAAGTTTTATCTTGACCATGTAACCAAGAATCATTAATAACAATTAGTGACTGGAAAAAAAATGATGACTGGAATGCAAAAGTTGGGAACAAGGAAAAAGAATCAATCAGATTAATTATATATGTTAAAAGAATTATTGGAAAAGCTCAATATCAGCAATGAAAACCAGGCCAGGTTCTGATTGTGGAAAAGACCATCAACTACTTATGTCCAAGTTCAAACTGAGATACAGAAAATTAAAACAAATCTGCAAGAACCAAAATTTAATCTTGAGTCTATCACATCTCTGTTTAAAAATCACCTCAAACAGTGGGTTTGATGCACAGAACACATGTATCAGAGGATCTCTGGGATAATATAAATTATATCATCCATGTAGAAAGCAAAATGTTATTACAAATATAAAAGAGAAAGAAGAGATCAAAATAGATATTAGAAGAGTCTCTGAATATTGCACTATAATGCAGAGAAGCCAAAACAAAGGGAAGAAATAAGGAAATTAAAGAGTTGAAATGAAGATTTAAAAGGGAAGCTCATGAACATAAAGCAAAGTATTATAAAAAATATCCAAGAACTGGAGTAAAAAAAGTAAGAGTCAGAAGAGAAGAACTTGCTCAGCATTTCTCAAGCAGAAGGAACAAAGAACAAATTCAAGCTTCTAGTAGCAATATGAAAAGATGCTATGTACAAAATCTTGAATGATCCTAGAAATATCCAAAGAAGATTGAAGGAATATATAGTGTAACTGTACCAAAACAAACTGGTTGACACAGACAGATATCAGGAAGCAGCATGTGATCAAGGACCACTGGTAATAAAAGAAGAACTTCAAGCTGTTCTGAAGAAATTGTGTGTGTGTGTTGGGGGGGAGGCCTCAAGAGTTGCTAGCATATCAATTGATATATTTCAACAAAAACATGCAGTCCTGGATATGTTCCCCAGGTGATGCCAAGATATCTGAAGAACAGTTACTTGGCCAACTGACAGAAAAATATTTATATATATTTATTTTCCCAAAGATGATAATTAGTCAGAATGTGGAAATTATTTAACAATACCACTAATAACATACTCAATCAAGATATTGCTGAAGATTATTAAAAAATTACTACATCAGTGTAGAACTGCCAGAAATACAAAAAGGGTTTAGCAGAAGCTATGCCACTCAGGATGTCATTGCTCACATGGGTATCATTGATGTGAGATGGATCTTGCCTGAAAGCAGAGAGTATCAGAAGTTTGTCTAATTGTTTTATCTACTCTACAAAGGCATTTGTGTGGATCACCAAAATTTTAGCTAACAGTAAGAATGGGAGATCCAGAAGATTTGATTGTGCTCACGTAAACTATATTCTGAGACCAGTAATTTGTTGGCCAAACAGAATAAGGGAGTACTGCATGGTTCAAAATCTAGAGGGATGTGCATCAGGGATTTATCATCTCTTCAAACTTTTCAATTTATATGTGGAATAGGTCGTTTAAGAGGCTGGACTTTATGAACAATGTGCATAAGGATTGGAGGAAGATTCATCAACAGCTTTGCATTAGGCAGATGTCAAAACTTTGCTCACCAAAAATGAGGAGAGCTTGAAGGATTTGCTGCACAAAGTCGAGAACTGCAGCCTTCAATGTGGATTATACCTCAACATAAAAAAAAAAACAACAAAATTCCTCATTCTCATGCCAATAGAAAGCATCATGATAGAGAAAATATAGAATTTATTAATGTTTTATCTTATTCAGATGTAAAATCAATAACCCTGGAAGTTAGAAAATCAAAAGATGAGTTGCATTGAGGAAATCTCTGTCAAAGATACCACCAGAGTGCTTAAGCTCAACAAAGCCAATCTAAAGAGACAGTGTGCCTGATCCAGGCTGTGGTCTCCCCAACTGCTTATTAAGTACCTGAGAGCAGGACAGTGAATAAGGATAGCAGGAAAAAATGAATCCTTTGAATTATGGTGTTGGGGAACAGTTGGACATTGAGCACTGAGTATTGCAGAAAAGGAACAGCTCTGCTCTGGAGAATGTGAAACTAGGCTGCTCCATGGAGGCCAAGTTTTAAAATTCTGTCTCACATACTTTGGCCATCTTGTCAGTGGGGCCATACCCTGGAGAAGAATATACTAATTTCAAGTGAGAGTCCATGCAGGAGAGGAAGACCCTGGGTGAGATGAACTGACACAGTGACTGTGGCAATTGGATCAGGTGTGTCAGATATGGTAAGGTTGGTTCAGAATAGGACAAGATTCAGCGCCATTGTTCATAGGGTCACTACGAGTCATCATTGACTCAATGGCACATAACAAGAGCAAAGTAAAGAAATGAGCAATAGTAACAACAAACCAACCACAGAAAACCTGCTGTTAAACTGTGAACTGACTTTTGCCATCTAATCAATTTTGACTCATGATTTGGGTTTCTGAGTTGGTAAATCTCAGACTAACAGTTTTCTTTCTTGAAGTGGCTGGTCAATTCTGACCATAAGAACCTCAGTTTAAAAGCATAGTATGATTGGGTATAATAGTTATGCCAAGAGTCCAGAATGAAGGTTACATAGTGGAGTGTACAAGGGTGAGGGGATTGTATACCAATGAAAGAATTTTTTTTTTTTTACTTTTCAAAGAGAAGAGAGAACTGGAGGGAGAGGAGGAGTGTGCAAGGAGAAAAATGCAACAAAGAATGAAAGGAAATCCAAAATCTCTGTAAATGCTGATTAAAATTAATAAGAATTTTTTTTTTTAAAAAAGGAGCTCAAAACCTTTGAATTAGTGGTGAAATATGGTAGTGGTTACATTCTAAAAGCAAGATGGCCTAGGGCATAGCAAGTTGTGCTATCAACCCAAAGGCAGGCCATCTGAATCCACCAGCTTCACTGAGGGGGAAAGATGAGCAATCTCCTGTGTAGTTTCAGCATCTAAAATGTGCCCAATGTGTCAGCTAAGAGCTGGTTCCAATACAATGGGAGTGAGAGAGAATGATTTTCCATCCAAAAAATCAGTTTCAAAAAATAAGCAAAGTTAGCAGAGAATTTTGACAGGATATAGACACAAGGAAACTAGAAACTGGGATGGTTGTTTTAGTTATTATGTGCCATTTAGCCGGCTATGAGCTATCATACCTTAAGGAAAGCAGGTCAAAACCTTATTCTATCATGCACCTGGTCCTCAAGTTTTCTGCCGTGTTTGAGCCAATGATTATACTCACTTTGTCAATACATCTCTTTGAGGTCACCCTCTTTTATTGGTTTTCATATAATATTTCCTTAACATTATGTTTCACTCATATACATTCTGCTTTATGCACTTGTGTTTCATACAATATTCATATGCATTCTATTTTACATTCTCTTTCATTGGTTTGCTTACAAAGTTTATATACATTGCATTTCACACTATTTATCATTGACATTGTGTTTCGTATAAGAAGGATAACTAACAAAATATGTACAGGAACTCAAGGGGGGTGGAGAGGGTAGCAGAGGGGTGAAACCAAAGGGCTGCACAGTTTGATGGGTGTGTGTGGGGGAAGCAAATGGGAAGGATCCAGGTGAAAAGACAGGGAAATGATGGGTGAGGTCATCCTTTTAACCATTTTTTCCAGAATGATGCTTTCTCCCATTAACTGATTTCTCCTCATAACATCTCTAAAGTCTGTGAAATGAAATTTCACCATTCTTACCTCTAAAATGAAACTTCATTGCACTTCCTGCAAGACAAAGTTGTTTGCCCTTTTGGCAGTCCATGACATATTCGATATTAATCACTAACACCACAATTCAAAAATATTGGTTCTACATCTGTGACCTGATCTGATCACTGTTACTGTAAATTAGAGTTGTCATTTCCACAGTTTATAATACATAGAATCATTCTTTTGTGTCTGATTTTTGTTCATGTAGCTTTTAAAATTGATCTGGGCTACTAAATGTATCCGTATGGTTCGTTTCCTTCTTACTGTTAGCATTATTGTATGGATCAATGTACCTGTTTGACTTCATTCACCTGCTGCTGAATATTTGGATTGTTTCTAGAGTTTTTTAATACTCATAAATAAAGTCTTTAAGAACATTTTTCTACATGTGTGTGTAGATATGCTTTCCTTTATTTTGAGTAAACATCTTTAAAAAACAAATTAAAAAGCTATCAAATAGCATAAATTAACCATGAAATTAATAGTTTTAGATTTTTTAATATAATTTTTGATCATTCAAAACTGATGGTCAGAAGAATGTCTATTTGTACTTTATTGACTATGTAAAGGCATTTGGCTGTGTGGATAATAAATTATGGTTAACATTGGGAAGAATGGGAATGCCAGAACACTTAATTATGCTCATGTAAAATCTATATGTAGACCAAGGGGCTAGTGTGGTAACAGAGCAAGGGGAAATTGCATCATTTAAAATTAAGTAAGGTGTGAGGCAGGCCTATATCCTCTCTCCATACCTACTCAATTTCCATTCTGAACAATCATTTGAGAAGCTGGAATCGATGAAAAAGAATTTGACATCAGAATCAGAGGAAGAGTCATCAATAACCTTCGGTACACAGATGACACAACTTTGCTTGCTGGAAGTAAAGAGGACTTAGAGTGCTTGTTTCAGATTAAAGACTACATCCTTCAAAATAGATTGCATTTCAACATCAAGAAAATAAAAATTATTATCACTGGACCAATAGGCAGCATCATGGTCAATGGAGAAAGGATTGAAATTGTCAAGGACTTCATCTTACTTGGATCCACAAACAATATATTCGGTACTAGAAGTCCAAGATCCAGAGATCCGGAGATGTATTGCACTGGGAAAGTCTGCAGTCCGAGATTACTTCAAATAATTGAGAAATTATTTTAATTGAGGACTAAGGTGCACTTGATTCAGGCTGTGGTCTTTTAATCACTTGGTATGCTGCTGACATCTGCACCATGAATAAGGATGACAGAAGAATTGATGCCTTTGAAATGTGGTCTTGGAGAAGAGCACTGGATATCCAAAGACTTCCAAAGGAACAGAGATGTCTTGGAGAAGGTATAGCCTGAGTGCTCCTCAGAGGAAAAGATGATTAAGTTTCATCTCATACTTTGGGCATGTTGCTAAGATAGGTTATTCATTGGAGAAAGCCATCATGCTTGAGACGGTTAAGGGATGGCAAAAGAGAAGGTGGATTGACACAATGACAGTAGCAATAAGCTCAAGTGTGTCAAAGATATTGAGAATAGCACAGGATAGGACAGAGTTCAGATTCATTGTTCAT
>NW_006399819.1:6676779-6680425 GCF_000299155.1 Elephantulus edwardii
CAAAGGGTCGTTATGAGTCATCTATGACTCAACTGCGCTTAACAACAAGGTAGGTGATTTTATTCTGCGGCCCTCAGGCCTGGTTTTAATTGGTTTTGGTCAAACATTCTTCTAAGTAGTATAAAACTGGTCTGTTCATTTGCTATACAGAGGTAACTCGTGGTGGCTATGATGTTAAATACTCTGACACTGATATTGAGTAACTAAAAAGTGAGATACAGTTGCTAGAGTCAGAGCCTCATTTGCCCAGAAGCATTATAGTAATTTAAAGCATAGACAGTGGAATCTGATGTCTACCATTTTAATATGTCTTGGTTTCCTCAGTACATGACCAATTGCTGTCATGTCAGTTTTTACTCAAAGTGTCCATATATATATATATCAGAGTAAAATTAAGTATTATCAGTAGTTGAGTTTACAAACATAGATCACTTGGCTTTTCTTTAGAGGCATATCTGTTCTTGTTGTTGTGTGTCATCTAGTCAGAACCAATCCATCAGTTACCCTGCAACAGATTTTCAGAGGCAGTGAATTGCTCAGGGGGAGATTGACCCCTCAGCTCCCGTGGAGCAGCTGGTGGATTTGAACCACATGCCTTTTGGTTTCAGAGTAACATCCTATCACCAAGTCAGCAGAGGTACATCTAGGTAGACCTAAATCTCTATCTAGAGGTCAAGTATGTTAACTGTTTAAATCAATAGTTAGTCTCTTGGTTCAAATTCCTTATCTGAAATTAGGAAGAATATTGCCTACAATCTCACATCGTTATTATGGTGATGATAAAAATAGTGATTGTCTAGGTCTGATGCTTTGAACAATGTCTGGCCATAAGAATTCTAGATGTGTCAGGTCGTTATTATCTACAGAAAGAAAATATTAAGGCCTTTTTGGTAGTAAAGATGATTTAATTATAAGGTGTTTGCAATAGAAATATTAATGTTTGTCCCTCTTTTTTAAATTGTGAATTTTAACAAAGTTTATAGAACGCTTGGATTTTTTTTTTATTCACTGTTGTATATTTTCATCCCTCTCCTTCCTTTCTCCCTTCTGCAGTTCACTTTCTTTCTTCTTTTTAAATATTCATTCATTCATTGTTTCTAACCACTTGACAGCAGTTCTAGCTCTGCTACTCTCTCATTTTGCTAACAATGGAAAGTCTTAGCATATCAAGATCTTTTCCTTAAAGTTTCTCTTTTTTTATATGGAAAATATACTTGAAAGCATTTTGTATAAAGTAAATAATGATTCAAATGGAAATTTCTCACTCTAGACATCCAGAGTTTGTATACTTACATTTTAAAATAAGACTGTTAAACTATAGGAAGAATTGAACAAATGTTATCACCCTTTTTAGAACAGGAGAAAGAATTGATACATCAATAATTGTTCAAGGTTGTTCAAAAACCTCATGGCATACTGATAGTTAAAGTAAGTTTTCCTAAATTCAAGGTCAAGAAGACGGTGCTTTTAGAAAGAAAAAGTCTTGTTACTTCTTTATTTAAAGCAACAGGGCCAACTTAAGTTTCTTTCCAATAGCACACTATTTTTGTAATAGAGCTGGGAGGTAAGTGCTGACAAGATCGATTCCTATCAAACCTTATGAAAAACAAGTGATTTTTAGGATTGCATAGGTGTTGCTGAAAGCTTTTCACTGCCACCTAATAGATTTATATAATAGATTATTTATGATTCTTTAACTCCTAAGGTAGATAATACTTGAATAAAATTCTAGCGATAGTTCAATCTGAGTTTAGCCACCATACTGCCCTAAACATTACTCTTTTATTTTATATTCATTTCTTTCCAAATTCAATTTGTTCCCACATTCACCCTCCCATATATATATATCCCCCTCACCACCCTCTCTCCCACACATACACACACAAACCACCAAACACATAAGACAGGCACAAATTCTTTTTTTTTAAAAAAAAATTGTCTTACATTATCCTTATTTATTTTTCCTCTTTTGTTGTTGTTGTTGTTTGTCATTTTAGTAATTTTAATGAACTTTTACAGGGATTTTGGATTTCCATTCATTCATTGCTGCACTTCTCTCCCCACCCAGCCCTCCTCCCCCCACCCAGTTCGCTCATCTCTTTGAAAAGTAAAAGAATAACCGAAGCAGATATACACAAATTTGTTCACAATGTAATTTCTTCTATATCATGCTGTTGAAATGGTTAATAAGCATCACACCATTTATTTTGTTAGAAGATAATATTACAGGATAACTCAAGCCATTTCTGAATAGGTTTAGGAGCTCTGGTGGCCTAGTGTCAAGAAGCTGCACTACAACCCCAAAGCATAAAGTTCAAGGCCACCAGCTGCTCTGTGAGAGAAGGATGGGCCATGTCCTCCCATGGGATTAACTGTCTCTGAAAATCTACCAGAGGGTTAGCTATGGGTCAGTTCCAAGTCAATCATACACAACAAAGGTGCCTTAGTGAACTGAAACAAAGTTACTACAAATGATATAAGCTACATTCATTATTGCAAAGAAACACTTGAATTAATTGTGTGTCTCTAGTTTATAATTGGAAAGAAATTAAAAAAATTTGATCTTGTATGTGTAATTTTTCATTTGGATGATAATGCAAATACTTGAATAATTATGTAAGTAACTTTTCCTATTATGGTATTAAAAAAAGGTTTTCTTTCTGTAATAGATACTGTCTTTCTTGTGCTTTCTAATTTATAGAGGGAAAGTTTTACATTTATATATCACATTTTTCATCAGTTCACTTTCACTTTTTAATAATACTGTGAGGATCTATGAAGGAAAAAAAACATTTTGTGGAGTACCGATTGTGCCTTTTCTTCTAATATAATTTAAGATACAGTTCTCCAAATGATGAAGGGTCACCTAAAATACTTTGAATATATTACTAGGAGGTTCTATTCATTGAAAAAGACATGATGTTGGGAAAGATGGAGGGTCGGCAAAGAAGAAGAAGATCCTCAACCAGGTGGATTGACAAGGTGACTGCCGCAATGGGCTCTTGTGTGTCAGGAATGTGAGGATGGCACAGGACTGGACTGGTTTCAGAGCTTTTGTTCATAGAGTGACTATGAGTCACACTTGACTGGATGGCACCTAACAACAACAGTGCTCTGATACATATTATAGAGGTTTTAAACAAACTCAGGTTTTAGGTAGTACCCATTCCTTCATGCCCTAAAGTGTTTACTGTCAAATTAAAGCCTAGGTTTAAATGGAGATCAAAGTAATTAATTTTGCCAGTTGTTGTTGTTGTTGTTGTTGTTGTTATGTGCCATCCAGTCACTTGCGACTCATAGCGACCCTACATACAACATCCCTAAACATTGCCCTGGCCTGTGCCAATTGCACCGTCTCTGACACACCCATCCTGATTACCCCAGTCACTGAATCAATCCACCTCATAGAGGGCCTTCCCCTCCTGTGCTGTCCCTCAATCCTACTAAGCAGGATGTCCTTCTCCAAGGACTGGTCCCTCGTTACAATATGTCCAAAGTATGTTAGACAGAGCCTCAGAATCCTTGCCTCCAAGGAGCTGCCTGGTTTAACCCTTTCCAGGATGAATCTGTTTGTTTTCCTAACAGTCCATGATACCCTCAATACTCTTCTCCATCACCAAAGCTCAAAGGCATCAATTCTCCTTCT
>NW_006399819.1:6681195-6684581 GCF_000299155.1 Elephantulus edwardii
GAAGATTTTGCCAGTAGGAGAGTAGTTTTCAGAGAATGACAAAATGTTAGGATACCAGACTTTTACATTTGTACACTTCAGTGTATTGGTCTTTTTTTCAAATCCATCAAGTAAATAATATTGTTGTTTTTGTTAATAAGTGTCGTCTAGTCATGGACGACACAGAACAACCTTATGAATGAAAGACCTGAACACTTGTATAACTTCCATTGTTTCTCCAAGTTCATAGAGTTTCTCGAGGCAAGCTATTTCAGAAGTGGATGTCACTCCTGCTTCCAAGATTGCTTTAATTGAGGTGCTTCACCAAACACTGTACACCATGGGTAACCATTATCAAATTTGACACATCAATATCACAGTGTTCAGCTTCACAGCAACCACGAGTTACCTCTACAGCAAGTGAACAGACTAAGGCTATACAACCTAGAAGAATGTTTGACCAAAAACAATTAAACAGTCCTGAGGGCCATGGATTACAGTCCCCCATCTTTGGCTTGGTAGCATCACTTTCTGTCCACTAGGCCAGATGTTCTTTCTCATTGTTGTTGTTGTTAAGTGTTGTTGTTTTTAAGTCTGTGCATTGTACTTAACAATAATAACAACAAAGATATATGAGAGAATTTACTATCAGATAATTACAGAAAAATCAGTATAATTGAAATATAGTTGTCATATCACATAGTTAACCCAGTGAAATTGTAATATTCAATCATTTTTAGGATATTTAAAGCTCTGTAATTATTTATACAATTTAATTTTGGGACACTTTCAAACACCGTACAATTACACAAAGCAGCCATAATCAATTTCCCATAACCACTCCGTCTTTTTGTTAGGTACCATTGAGTTTCCCAGTCTCCTACCTCAAATTTGTTCTTGTCAGGTTGGAAATGACTGATAGTGGACCATCCAGGGGCTTCGTCGGAGGCCATAAATTACATGAGAAAAGATTATTCATCATTCTCTTGTGAAGCCACTAGTGAATTTGAATCATCAGAAAGAAGCTACTTTAAGAGTATCAAAGCTCCCTATGGACCACTCCAACAGAGGTTCTTTCCTACAGTTTAGTCAGCCATAAATCTAATTTGTCTCTATGTTTCTGATAAGATTTGTAAATAGAATATGGAATAACACAGCATGTGGCTTTTATAGTGTTTTATCTTATTCTGGCTTCTGCTATATAAGGAGGCTTCATGGTGCAATGTAGAAGTGTTCAACTGTTATCTAAAAGGTTGTCAGTTCAAACTCACATTCAAAAAGACAAGGCATTGGTGACCTGTTCCTATGAAGAGCAATTGTCTAGAAAACGTTTGGCCAATTCTACTCGGTTATACCAATTCAGTGGGTCTTGAAAACAATTCACTCAGCATCACATATCAGCAATCTTTGATGCTGCTTAATAGTTTAAGGTCAATTGTGCTATAGTATATAAGAGAATATTCATCCTTGCCAACCAAATAATATTACATTGTAAAGATTTTAAAAAGAAAAACTAAGAAAAACTAAAAATGGTTAACTTTAAATGGATTCAGACTTAAGATGAATGCTAGAGTAGAACTGTAATCAATAAGATTTTAAATTACTGATATTTTTCAGGCCTTACTAAATTTAATACCTACACTGATAATAGTTCCAGAAATCTATGTAGCAAAAGATTTTTTGTTACTGTTCTTATATTTTAAAAAACTCAGGAGTGCCCTAGACATGTTTGTAAAGAAGAATCTCCTTAAGGCCTATGGTAACAGACAGAAAACTGTCAATATAACACCTGAGTAAGAGCTGTCTCATTCTACTATTTTGACAATCAGTAAAAATAGAAATAAGATTTTGGAAAGAATTAACTAACAAGTATAGAAAAGAAAATTCTAGGACCTTCCAAGAGTTGGAAAAGTTATTGAGGATTCAGATAGAAGACCAAAGCCAGAAGATAATTCTTACAAATTTGCTAACATTTCAAATGAAATGACATAGAGATTTTGAAAACCCTAAGGTACAGTAAGAAGACGAATACCTTAAATATTTCATTGCAGTGTTGTTGCTGTGTGTCACCAAGTAAGAACCAACTCATAGCTGATCATCCAGTGGGTTTTCAAAGGCTGTAAATCGCAAGAAAGGAGATTGTCCATCTTTCTCTCATGGAGAAGCTGAGGAACTGAAATTCTCTGCCTTTATGTTGACAGCACATTTTATTGCTGCCAGTGAAGTTTTAACTCATGTATTGTAGCAGGTCCCTCCACTCTGCCCAGTATGATGTCCCTCTCCAAAAACCTGTTTCTCCTTACAACATGTCCAAAGTATGTCAGGCAAAGCCCCAGAATCCCTCTATGAGGTGGATTGATTCAGTGACTGGGGTAACTGGGATGGATGTGTCAGAGGCAGTGAGATTGGCACAGGATAGAGCAGGGTTTAGGGCTGTTGTACATAGGGTCGCTATGAGTCGCAAGTGACTCGACGGCACATAACAACAACAACAATTGTAGCAGGAGACTCACAAACTCACTCACTCTATGCCATTGATTTACAAGTGCCTCAGAACTAGCCCTCTATTGGATTTCCAAGATAGTAAATTACACTGAAGGACATTACTCTGGTAAACTGGCTCTGCAATCCGAGATGGCAAACCTTTCTGATATTTTGAATTCATCAATCTCCTCCTGTGCTATTGATAACGTCAGAAAACCACGATGGTCTAATGGTAGGAAACTGTGCTACAATTCTGAAGGCACACAGTTCTAATCCACCAGCTACCCCGGCTGCTCTGTGGGAAAGGATGAACATCTCCTCCTGTATCTATATTTTATCTTTTATTCATCTTTATAACCTAAGGGGCAAAGTATTTTTGGTTTGGCCATTCAGATTAAGGTGAACCTGTGGAATCTCTGCCTGCCAAGAAAAACCAAAATCAAATTGGAAAGCAATCATGAAACTCCTTGGCTTCATTCATTCTTGGACTACTATTCTTTTAACTTTTCTCGCATTTATGCTTATAGAAAAAGAAAAACAAAGGCATAATCATAATAACTGTATCTATAATAGTTCCTAACCATAATATCCTGCACAAAATAAGTGGTCACTAATCTTTGTTGTATAAAGGGTTTTTTTCCTCAAAAATTGCAAAGATCAGATAAGTTGGATGAGAAAAGGGGATTTAATTAAAGCAATATGTTAGAGGGGAGATAGTTTTAGAATAAGTAATTAGCAAATATTTTTTGTTGTTGTTGTTGAAATTTAGCCCTGCAAAGAAAAAGTAACATAAACTAAACTTCAGAGTCTCAGCAAAGAGAAAAATTTAAAAAAACAAACAAAAACACAAAACCCCAAAGCTCTAGAAGTGATAACTATTTTTAATTGAACTATTTCCTTTAAAAATGGAAAGAGATTTTTTT
>NW_006399819.1:6684681-6710154 GCF_000299155.1 Elephantulus edwardii
TTATTATTATATTTGTGTGAGTGTACCATCAAATCAGATCTGACTGGTACAGGAGGAGACTGCCCCTCCTTCCCCGGCAGAGCATCTGGTGGATTCGAACTGTGGGCCTCTGGGATTGTAGTTGCAGCTCCTTGCCACTAGGCCACCAGAGCTCCCCTAGAAAGAGATTTTTATACATGATACATAAACTTATTTCTTTGAACTTTGATGGCTCTTGTCCCTTCTATACTGAAAAGGAGAACAACTGAGACCTGAAACACAGGATTGAAAGAATAGAGCACCCATGTGAGCCTGTGACATGATTTTAAATTACACAGAGAGATCTGTCAAACAGAGTTTCAACAAATCATCAAAAGGTATTTACAGACAAATTAATTATACAACTTTGCTTTGGAATTTGTTACCTTTTGGAATTTGTTACTGTCTCTTGGTGTCACTTTTAAAAGAGGAGAACACCTAAAATGAGTATCAGGAAGTCATGACTCAGCAATGTGAAAAATATCTTTTGTTCAAATATGATGATATTAGAAAGTCAAGAAGCAAAAACAATTATGAAGCAGGAAACTAGGCCATTGTGATTGAGATTATTTTTCCCCCTTAAATTATTTTAAACACCTTTCTGGAGAGAATTTTGTATATAAAGTAGCCAGAAAATGGACTTTTTTCATGATAAACCTATCAGAATTTACAAATACTTCTTAATCCACCTTTCATTTTGACTGATAGCTCCCAGCAACTGAAAATAAAGAGACACATTTAAAAAATATCCCCTTCAAAACTTAGCAATATTTACTCCATTGAGCTAAGTTTCCTTCAGTAGCGTTAATTAAACGGTGCTTCCACGCTCTGAATGACAATATCATGCTCCATTCAGAAAGGAAAACCGTCAGCAAAATGTAGATTACTCATTTTACAAATTCAAGGATCTTTATTTGAATGAACTGCTGCATAAAATGTAGGAAAGAGAGAACGAGACAAAACAAATGCAAAATCTTGATGAATTATGCTGTTTGGAGAATTAAATTTTTAATGTTAAATAAGAAAAACTGGTGATGCTAATATGGTCTAAGGAAGAATATTATCAAAGATTCTTTTCTAGGCAGAATGCCAGACAGCTTGAGCCAGCTTTCCACAGCTCTACCTTCAGGTTTTATTTAAATTGAAATAAAGCCTGTCGTCTTAGCTTTAGCTGGCACAATGAAACACACAGTCACTTTCTCAATTCCAACATTAGTCCTGCAATTCCATCTAGTGATATGCATTTGCAATATACATACATGTCATAATGTTTTTATGTAATTTGCTTGCCAAGATATACTGTTAAAATTCATTATTGAGCTAAAAGTAGTCTAAATAAATAAATGATACCAACAGCTTCATAATTCACTTGTCAGATGTAGTTCAGTTGGGAACTGGAACATCTAGAAAATCAATGAACATAGTATAGAAATTAGATTGACACAATAAGGCTTACCTGGACATATTTTTTAATGATGTAATAAGTAGTAATCTTTTCTTCAGTTTAGTCTTTAATCTTTTAGGGACAGGCCTCTTAAGATTCTTAGAAAACCAGATAATGAGAAATATTTCTAAACTTTCCTATATTCAATTATTTATATACTTTAATAATTGGACTTATTTCCAATCTATTACATGCTCTTACACATTTATTTTCTATATTCACACAAAATTGTCTATAAAGAAAACATTATGGACATGCCTATCAGTTGTTTTTATGATCAGTTTTCCCCCTTTATTTGAAGATAGCAAGATTTAGCCTCATTCTGAGCTTGCTGTCAGGAGGGAACGGTCTTTACAAAAGGGTGTCATTGCTGGAAAAAGACAGGGTCAATGAAAAAGAAAGTCAGTGAGATGCATTGATACAGCAGCTGCAATATTATATACAAACAAGGCTTTGACTGAAGATGGTCCAAGATGTGATAGTGTTTTGTTAGATCATATATAGGTTTACTATGAGATTTAACTGACTTGATGGCATCTAACAATAAAATATTTTGTATTTTATTAAGATATTTCCTTTTTTACTTTTTAGTTGTGCTTTGTATTTTCAACTTTTAAAATGTTATTCTGTAATGTAGCATATGTGAATTGTCCACAAATATTTTCCAATGGAAATGGAATTTAAATAATATTTTGTATTGTTGTTGTTGTTGTTATGTGCCGTCGAGTCGTTTGCGACTCATAGTGACCCTATGTACAACAGCCCTAAACCATGCTCTATCCTGTGCCAATCTCATTGCCTCTGACAAACCCATCCAGAGTACCCCAGTCACTGAATCAATCCACCTCATAGAGGGTCTTCCCCTCCTGCGCTGTCCCTCCACTCTACCCAGCATGATGTCCCTCTCTAAAGACCTGTCTCTCCTTACATGTCCAAAGTATGTCAGACGAAGCCCCAGAATTAGCAACAGAAATAATTTTGCTAAATGAAAGCATCGATTTTTCTTCAACTAACTTGGATCATGATATATTTATTCACGCATTTAAAAAATCAATCACTCACTGCCATTGAGTTACAACTCAAAGTGACATTCAAGTGATTTCCAAGGCTTTACATTATAACAGGAAGAGACTGACTTTCTGTCTTTCTTCAGAATAGATTCTGGTGGGTTCACACTAACAGGGTTCTGGACCTTTTGTATTAGCAGCCCAACTCACAATGGAATATGCTACCATAGTTTCCTCTGTAAAAAATGATTTCATTAATATTTTTCCAAAATACAACATAAAGTTTTCAGTCAAATAATATATATTTTTCAATACAACAAAATTTATTTACTGTGGAGTTTGTTCCACTATCCCTCTAAAGGGTTTTCAATTCCATTAACTGTTTGTGGGAAGACACTGCCCAACTTTCCTCCCCAGATAAACTGGAGGATTTAAACTGTCAG
Organism: Elephantulus edwardii; assembly: GCF_000299155.1. NCBI lineage: Eukaryota > Metazoa > Chordata > Mammalia > Macroscelidea > Macroscelididae > Elephantulus > Elephantulus edwardii. The sequence continues at coordinate 6,687,594 of NW_006399819.1, forward strand.
CATTTGGCTTGCAACCTGATATGCTGTCCATTATAATATCAAGACCCCTTTAATTATTTAAAGGGATAAACAGATTTTATTATTTACAACATAAAAAACATTATGCTAGCTGAAATGAAGAGAAAAAATAAATTGTTGTTGTTATGTGCCATCGAGTCCTTGTGACTCAGTGATCCTATGTACAAGAGCCCTAAATGCTGCTTTAGCCTGTGCCAATCTCACCCTCTCCGTCTCTGACACGCTCATTCCCACAACCTCAATCACAGAAACGATCCATCTCATCGAGCGTCTTTCTCTCCTGTGCTTTTCCTCCACTCTCCCAAACATGATGTCTCTTTCCAAGGACCAGTCCCTCCTTGCAACATGCCCAAAGTATGTCAGATGAAGCTTTAGAAGCTTCAGAATCCTTGACTCCAAGAAGCATTCTGGCTTCACCTTCTCCAGGACAAACCTGTTTGTTCTCCTAGCAGACCAGGGCATATTCAACACTCTTCTCCAGCACCACAACTCATAGGCATCAATTCTCTTTCTATCATCCCTATTCACTGTCCAACTCTCTGATGCATAGAATGTAATTGTGAAGACTATGACCTGGATCAGGTGCACCCTAGTGTCCAGGCTGATGTCTGTTGTTCTTCAGTACTCTTGCAAGGTCCCTCACAGTTGGTTTTCCCAATGCAATTTGTCTCTTGATTTCCTGGCTGCAGTTACCAAGAGTGCTGACTGTGGACCCAAGTAAACTAAAACTGTTAACTATCTCAATCTCTTCACCATCCATACTGATGCTGCCAATTGGCCCAGTGGTGAGAATCTTTGTTTTCTTGATATTGAGTTAAATCTCTATTGAAGACTGCATCCTTGACCTTCTGCAGCAAGCACTTCATGTCTTCCACACTTTCAGCAAGCAGGGTTGTGTCATCTGCATAACTCAAGTTGTTAATAACTCTTCTACCAATACTGATGCCACATTCCTCCTTGTACAGACCAGTGTATTGGATGATCTGTTCAGCATACAGATTGAAAAGGTATGAAGACAAAATACAACCCTGACGGACCCCCTTCTTGATTTTGAGCCATGTAGTGTCTCCTTGCTCTGTCTGACCACTACCTCTTGGTCCAAGTATAGATTTCGCATAAGCACAATCAAATGTTCTGGGATTCCCATTCTTTTCAGAGTCAGGCATAGTTTGTTGTGATCCACACGTCATAAGCCTTTGCATCGGCAATGAAGCACAGCGACATTCCTCTGGTATTCTCTGCTTTCTGCCAAGATCCATCTAACATTAACCATAAAACCCCTAGTATCACGTCCTCTTCTAAATCCAGCCTGCACATCTAGCAATTGACATATCTGTTAACATATTGCTCCAATCGTTTTTGGATAATCTTCAGCAGAATCTTGCTTGCATGTGATATTAATGATATTGTTCAATAATATCCGCACTGTGTTGGGTCACCTTTCTTTGGAATGGGAACAAATGTCAATCTTTTCCAGACAGTTAGCCAGCTGGATGTCCTCCAGATTTCCTGGTACAACTTAGTGTGCAAATCCAGGGCAGTGTCTCTTTGCCAAAAGATGTTCATTGCTGTTTCTGCTACTGCTGTTCCAAACATGTCATGTGTTTCACCAGGTTGTGAGAGGTCACTCTTCTCTGGCTGAGGGAAGAACTCTATCTCTTCTGATGGAGGAAGATCTTCTCTGTACGTAGAGCTCTTCAATTTATTGGCTAGACTAGCCAGTACCCCTTGTAGGTTGTTGAAATTTGTCAGTCTCCTTGTGGAATAATAGCTAGCCAATTACCTTGTGGATAAGCCAAAACACCCCATTCACATGGTCCTGCCAAACTGCAGAACAACATTAAATAAGGGCTTCAGAATTCTATGGAGAGAATACAATGCTGGCATACTCTCTATCCAATTTCAAACCATGCAGTGCTCCCCTATTCCAGTCACACAACAGCCTCCTGATCCAGGTATAGGTTCCACATTAGCACAATCAAGTGCCCTGGGATTCCCATTCTTCTCAATGTCAGCCACAACTTGTCATGATCCACACAGTTAAACACCTTGCATAATCAATTAGGCATTCTTCTGGTATTCCTTACACTCAGCCAGAATCCATCAGACATCAGTAATGATATCCCTTGTGCCGTGGCCTCTTCTAAATCCTGCTTGAACTTCTGGCAGTTATTTACATACTGTTCTAGCTTTTTTTGAATGATCTCCAGCAGTATTTTGTTTGCATGTGATAGCAATTATATTGTTGGATAATTTTCACAATCAGTTGGATCACCTTTCTTGGGAATGGGAACAAATATAGGCCTCTTCCAAACCCTTGTCCAGACAGCTGTTCTCCAAATTTCCTGGCCTATACTGTTGAGTGCATCCAAAGTTGCATCTGTTAACTGAAAGAAGTTAATTGGTATCCCATCAATTCCTAGGGCTTTAACTATTCAATACTTATTCAATCTACATGCTGAATAAATTATCTGAGAAGTTGGACTCTGTGAGGAGGACTGTGACATCAGAATTGGAGGGAGATTCGTGAAGAACTTGAATTATGCAGATGATACAATCTTGCTTGCTGAAAGTGAGGAGGGCTTTAAGGACTTGTTGTAGAAGATCAAGGAATGCAGCCTTCAGTATGGATTGCATCTCAATATCAAGAAAACAAGGATACTTAGTACTAGACTGATAGGCAGCATCATGATAGATGGAGAAGAGATTGAGACTGTCAACAGTTTTATCTTCCTTGGACCCACCATTAACACCCTTGGCACCAGTAGTCAGAAAATAAAGAAGCACATTGCACTTGGAAAATCTGCAGTTAGGGACTTTTCCAAATTATTGAAGAGTACTGATGTCACTTTTAGGACTAAGGTGCATCTGATTCGGGCCATAGTCTTTCCAATTACTAGCTATACATCTGAGACCTGGACAATGAATAAGGATGAAAGAAATAGAATTGATGTCTTTGATCTGTGGTGTTGGAGAAGAGCAGTGAACATGCCAGAGTGCTCTTTATAAGCAAGATTTATAAGGCTTTACCTTATATACTTTTGAAGGAGAGGAAGACCCTCAACCAAGTTGTTTGATAAGGTGACTGCTACAATGGGCTCTTGTGTGTCATGAATCGTGAGGATGGCACAGGATTGAACAGAGTCCAGATATTTTCTTCATAGGGTCCATGTGAATCATGCTCAACTTGATGGTACCTAACAACAACAAACAGATGTCTTGTTATTTGCTACTGAGTTGCTTGCTGCTCATAGTGACTATATGTATAATAGCTCTAAACTCTACCCTATCCTGCACCAGTCTCACTGACTCCAACACACCTATCTGCTAATCTATTCTAAGTGTGCTCTATTGTACATAGGGGTTTTTGGAGGCCTGATATTTCAAAAGTGGATGGTTAATACTTCTCCCTAGAAGAAGTCATATTGAAAGATAAACTCCATAGATGTATTCCTTGAACCTTTGCAGCAAGTGTTTCAGATCTTCCTCGCTTTCAGCAAGTGTTCATTGAGTTTCTAAGGCTATAAATCACAAGGAATATGCTTGTCCATCTTTCTCCCACAGAGGAACTGGTAGACTCAAACTACTAGGTAGTGAAGTCTTTTGATTAGCAATACAAGTTCTTACAGAGAAGGCCATCAGCCTGGTACCAGAAATCCTGTCACAACAGTCATGATCTCCTAAATAGTATTCTAAGAAATAAAAGACCTTTATAATTGAAAGGAAGATTAAGAAAAATTACAAATGAAGACAAAGAGAATTATTGATAGCTTTAGAACATTATCACAAAATTTTTATTTGAACTAAATCCTGTACAGCAGAAATAGATTTGCTCATGATACTGGGATATCATTACGGCTAAAATGTCAGAAGGGAAAATCATATTTTTGAATAATTATATGCATATATTCATACATTTTTCTTTATAATGTCTATATTCATGTCTTTAAGAACTAGGACTTCACACCTTTATTATCACCTCAACTCTGTAGTGTTTGATTTCACTATTCCCCTTTTCATATATCTTACTGTCTTTTACAACAGAGAGTAGAATGACTTCAACTATCTTAAATACAATGGAGACAGTCAATAACTATTGTGAAAATTTACCAAAGCGTGTAGTCAGTAAATCAAAGGTGTAAAAATCAGTTCTTAACACTTGCTTCTGCCCTTTTCTTTCCATCTCTTTGTGGTGAAGGTCTAAGCACCTATGTTCAGTGGGGCAATGATAAAAAAAGATGGAGTTTGTAGTTGTTTTGATAGATCCACAGCTTAGGCAAAAATTCAATTCATATTATTTACAAATATTTACTGAGCATTTATCATATTTTAGATACTATACTAGGCTTCACATTTCCTATAATCATTTAAACACAGCTTGGGAAAAGTCTGACCTCTTATACCTTCATGAGGCAGAAGAAACACCATCAGCATCAATAATCAACATCTGATTTATTTATGATCAGAAGTTGCACATATTTCCATTTTCTAATTTCTTTTTTACCTTACAGTCTCTGTTCCAAAGAAACCTCCCAGGACATCCAAGCCTTCTGTAAAGTGTTTGATACCTTGTAATAATGACTACACAGAACTCAAAGAAGATAGAACACTTCCTAGGGAGGAAATAAAACATACTTCATGATTAGAAGTTGCTCAGCACTGGGGAAGAACTGATGCTTTCGGATTGTGGTATCAGCAAAGATGACGAGCTCTAGTGATGAATTTTTAGTGTTTTTCTGCTAATCCCAAGATGGTTCTCTGGTAGTTCAAAAACATTAGCAACTTTATGGGAGGAAGATGGATAACGTCTTCATATGTTATTTACATCCTGCAAAAACCCACTGAAAGCTGAGTTATGAGGCTTTTCTAATCTGACAGTTTGTTTATTCTCTTAGCTCAATTCATCTGTCATGGAAAAAGTGCAAACACAGAACTTCTTAAAGGCCAGTGAAACAGAAGAAGATCCTTAATGTAATGGATTGACAAAACGACGTCAACAATGGGCATAGCAGAAATTGTCAGTATTGTACAGGATAGGCCAGGGTTTCAGTCTGTTATTCATGCAGCCACTTTGAGGTGTAGTTAATTCGCTTGCACCTAACAATAATAAAACTCAGTTCTCTGAGCAATATAACAAAGACTATGGCTAGAAGAGTCATATTAAGTAATCTACTGCAAAAAATAGCAATGGATACAATAGGATAATCATCAAAAAGTGGTTTCATGTATTTGGAATGATTTTTAATTCTTATAACTCAATTTAGAATATTAAAAGCATAGTATAGCAGCTAAAGGCTTGAATTTGTCCTTCAGGTCCTTCAGCTTGAGAAATGCCAAGGAAATTCAGTCCTTTTGATTTTCTGGCTTCAATTCTTTACATATTTCATAACAATATTTTTTTCCCTTCTTGAACTGCCCTTTGAAAACTACTGTACAGTTCCATAACTTCCTCATATATTTCTTTGCTTCGGCCTCTCAGCTCTCAAGTGCAATATTCAGAATCTCTCTGACATACATCTTGATTTTCGTCCTCTGTCTTTGTCATGACCTTTTGCATTCTTTCTGGATTATATTCTTTATATCTTTCCACAGCTCATCTGGTCTTCACTCATCAAAGTTCGAGGACTCAAACCTGTTCCTGAGATGGTTTTTAAATGCAGGTGGAATAGAGTGAAGGAATAATTTTGGTTATTGTGGATTTGATTTAATTTTCTTTAGGTTTAGTTTGAACTTGCATATGAGCAGTTGATGATCTGTTCCACAATTAGGACCTGTCCTGGTTTTCACAGTTAATACTGAGCTTCTCCAATGATTCTTCCCACAGATGTAATTGATCTAATTCCTATGAATAAGATCAGATGAAATCTATGTATATAGTGGCTGTTTTATGTTTCTTATAAAACGTATTTGCAATTACTAAATTATTAATTTACAAAGTTCCATCATTCTATCTCTGGCCTCGTTTCTGTCACCACATCCATGTTTTCTGACTATTCATCCTTCTTTCATGTTCCCAACTTTTCCATTTTAGTCACCCATTATTAGGAATGCATCTTGGTTGCATATTTAATTGCTTTCCAACTGCAAAATTTTATAGAAATCATTTATTTCTTCCTGTTTGGCTCTGTTTCTGGTGTAGAATGAGTAAGAACTAGATTTAAATTTCATTTCTGATCATATGTAATGCTTCTTGGAAAATTGAACTATGTCTTTGATGAATTATTAATAAATTTTATCTTCTAGCATATTGGGCTGTTGATGTATGGTGTGATTTTTATGTTTTTAATAAAGTTTATTTTATTATGTAATTTTTTCTAATGTATTAAACTTGAGAATTAATTTATGAGTCTCGTTTGCAATGGCTATATAGTGATAGCAGAAAAGAAAGTAGGACCCATGTTTTGTGCTAAATCCAGATTCAAAGATATTGTGTGGTTATCAGAAGCCCTAAAGTAATACCTTCAAAATTATTAAAGATATTGAAGCAACTTTTCTCTTTAGAAACAATTACATAGTTAATGGAATTTTTATTTTTAGCAAGAAGGCAAAGTTAATATAAATTGTTAAATTGAAATAATTTTTTGATAGGACTTATCATGATAGATGGATAAAAGATTGAAGTTGTCAACAATTTTATCTTATTTTGATTCAAAATTAACATCCTTAAAACTAGTAGTCAGAAAATCATGAAATATATTTTATTGGGCAGTCCACTGTCAGGGACTTGTCCAAAATTATGTAGAACAATGATGTACGTTTGAAAACCAAAATAAGCCTGATTCGGGTCTTGGCCTTTTCAATCACTTGCTATGCTTTTGAGAGTTAGACAATGAATAAATAAGACAGAACATTTGATGTATTCCAGCTGTGGTTGTAGAGAAGATTACTAAATATCCCAGGAACCAACAGATGTATCTTGGAGAAATTACAACCAGAGTGCTTTACTGAAAGAAAGATAGTGCAACTTTGTTTCACTTACTTTGGGTAATTTACTAGGAGAGGCTGTTCCTTGGAGTGGGAATCAGGCTTGAAAAGGGAGAAGATCAGCAAAAGACAGGAAAATCTTTGATGAGATGGATTGATATAATCACTGCGGCCTTACGCTCAAGTGTGCCAGTGACAATGAAATTGGAATAGGATAGGGCAGGGTACAGATCTCTTATTCTTAGGGTCACAATGAGTCAAACTTGACCAATGGCAAATACAATAAAAACATAGGAGGTTTAGCAAATAAGAGAAGACCTTTGATAAGAACGATTGACACAATGACCACAGCAATGTGCTCAACTGTGTCAGAGATAATGAAGTTGGTAAAAGAGAGGACAGGGTTCAGTTCTGTTGTGCTGTTCATAGGACCCCTATGAGTCGTATTCAACTCAACAGCACCTAACAACATTAAAAATGTGATTATTTCTTCCACTCTTAAAATGCTGACTTTGTATTGATAGTAATATATATTATTATTTGAAATCAGATTATACACTATCAGATAATGGGTAAAATAATAGTATAGATAGCTTCTCCTTCTCTTTCCTTGTAGATGCAATGGAAAATATATGAATTTTTATTTTATGGCATGTAATTTACCTATCTTACTTAAAATTCATTGTAGGAGCTTGACTTGCAAGAGAGAAAAAAATCACAGAATATTTTATAAGTCTTATTGCTGTAGAGAATTATGCAAATTCCTTATGGAAATGTAGATATAACTTTTTCTTCATCAATAATGATGCATATTCTTATGTGAAAAATAAAGTTGGCCCTCACCCTCAATATATGAGACTTTTTCTCCAGCATTCTTTTATAAAAGCATTGGTGGTGTTTCATTGAAAAATATGCTGAAGTTAATTTAATATTCTGCACAACTAGGATTTTCAACAGCAGAATTGGGTCTAGACATAATGTCCTTTTATTTTTTTTCTACAAGAAGGTAGAAAGGAAGAAAAATGGGTTGCAAGGGTGGGAAATTAAAGCAGGTTTAATAAATATACAGGTTATTAAGAAACCTTATTCAAGTTAAAGGCCCATCAACGACAGGTATAACAAGATTTTTCACAATCCCTACATTAAAAATGCACAGTGGTATTAGTATACTTTGACTATAAGTTTTCCTCTCTAAATTAAAGTTACAGCTTTGAACACTAGGGAATGCCAGTGAATGAAATAATCATCTGCAAAATGGGAAATAACTTCTGAAAAATCTTTTCTCAAGTGATTTTTGGAAACAAATCTATGCAATAGAATATTTCCTTTTCTTCAACTGGGGATAGAAAAGAAAATATAAGTGTTAAAAATTATCATATTAAAACACATATGGCATAAGTCCTCTTTTTACTTACCAAAACTATTTTTGACAGTAGAAGGAAAGGCCTGGGATCTGGGAGGGCAAGTAGACATGTACTTTTTAAATCCTATTACATTGATTGATTTCATAAAAGAAACAAGCTATTTAAAAATTGCACTCTACCCACTTATCTCCTTGTACTCTTCAACAGATGGCACCCAGCAAAAAAGGCATGCCATCAATCATCTATGTCTTGCCCGGCACTTTGCCTGTCCCACTTTTCTCCTGCCTTTCAGCACCATTTGCCACAGTGGCATCTCTACATGTCTGTTTGCTGAAACAGTCAGCTGCAGTAGCTTGGCTCCCTAAGTCACTTGGCACAAGTTTCAGTCTGTCTTTAAGAAAAGCTAGGCACAACGTCTCATGTCCACATGTTCCTATCAATGGGTGTATAATTTGGAATAGGGCATGAACAAGGAAGGCACTGGCATTGAAAGATCTCTTGTGAATATAAAAGAGTCCTTTGGTTTATAATGCTTTGAAAAAAAAGTTAGACTTTTTGGTGCATCATTTCTTAGTGCAACTTAGTTTGGCGGCTGGGATCGACAAACTCTTTACATTCAGAAGCATCTCCAAGATTTTGATGATTCGTACCAATTAAGTTCAAATGTGTTATGAAGTGACCCATCTGACAGTATCTTGTCAGTCAGTTGACAACAAGTTGCATGAATTATAGATATGATTGATCCCCAAAGGGGCTTTTCAAAAGGGCTATTGCAGTAGCATATCAAAGGGTAGAAGACTTAAATTTAAAGGGCAGAGAAATTAATTTTCACTAAGGATACCTGTCTATGCTCTTTAGATTACTAGTAGTTTTCATTTCACAAACTATTTGCATGAATACATACTACTTGAGATTATCAATGTCCCAAAATTTAAAAAAGTAAAAACAAAGACAACAAAATGTTAATATACTACAGAATTGAAATACACTTATTATAAAAATAGATATCATTACAACATTGGAAATAGACCACTTACAAAAATAGAGAACTTTGCATATAATAGTAATTTTTAAAGTGGTTCATTTCATGTTACTTGTGCACACAGTTGTCTACCTTTCCAGTTAATCACTGTATCCAGCATTATATGTCACTAATTTAGTTATTATATACTGACTTATGGTGATACCTTTATGATTACAAAGGATAGCCTATAAAATTTCCTCTATTCCTCATTAAAAATTATCAATAAAACACAAGAAGAACATTACATCAAAAAATGGATTCTTTGTATGTACAGGGAAATTTGGTGGCCTAAATGAGTAGAGAGTTGTGTTGCCAATCTAAAAGTGGAAGGTTTGAATCTACCATTCGCTGCACAGGAAGAAGATGAACAATCTCTTGACATGTGATTGGTAATTACTAAAAACTCACTGGGAAGTCAGCTACAAGTCGGTTTTAACTGAATGTCAATGGGAATGTTGTGTTGCTGAGTTTTTTAAAAAAATATATACACTGCATCTTTCTCACACTAATTGAAAATCTTTAAAAGAAAGTATTTTTCTTTTATTTTCTTATACTAGTTTGTCAAATATTTCTCTAAAACCCAATACCCAAATTCAGACATTAGGGAGAAGGATTAGCCATCCACTTCCAAAATAACAGGGCTTCAAAAACTTTATGTACAACAGAACACACTTAGATTAGACTAGCAGATATGACACCAGAGGATTAGCCTTCGCACTAGGAATCACAAAGGAGGAGAAACAGCTTCAAACAGACACTAATGATAAGAATGTGGAATGTGAGAAATATGAGTGCAGGAAAATTCGACATTATAAAAGAAGAAATGTAACGCACAGATTTTCACATACTAGGCACTGGCGATATTAAATGGATTAGCCTGGGACATTTTGAATCAGATACTCATATGAACTACTATGCTGGAAATAAAAGATGAGGAAAAATTGGATCACAATAATAGTTAAAAACATCATTTCTAGATATATCTTAAAATGTTATAAGTGACAGAATAATATCCATATACGTACAAGGAAGAACTATTAATACCACTATCATTCAAATATATGCACCAACAACTAGACCCAAACAGTAAGAAATAGATTAATTCTACCCCCAATAGTTGCAACCAGAAATTGATCAAATATGCATTCAAGATACATTAGTAATAATGGGTGACAGGAATGAAAAAGTTGGGAACAGGAAAGAAGGATCAGTAATCATGAAACACGGATTTAGTGATAGAAATGAGATCAGAGACAGAATAATAGAATTCTATACAATCTATGATTTATTCATTGCAACTATCTTTTATTAGAAAAAACACACAAATGGACACATAGACCCCACCTGTTAGCCTACATAGGAATCAAATTGATTATATCTGTGGGAGAAAATCATCAGAGAAGCTCAATATCAGCTGTGAAAACTAGGCCAGATTATTTTTTGTGACACAGATCATCAACTGCAAGTTCAAACTGAAGTTAAAAAAAATTAAAACCACAAGAACCAAAGTTTGACCTTGAGTCTATCTCCTTTAAAAAGCATCTTTAAAACAGGTGTTGTTGATTTTCTTTAAGTTGAGCACAATTCATTGAGACCCTATGAACAAAAGGCCTGCAGCCCCTCTACAACTATCAACATTTATCAAAGTTCATAGAGTTGAAACCTAGAACAATAATGAATAAAGACCAGATGAACTGTGGGAGAATATCAAGAATATTATCCAAGAAGAATGCAAAAGGTCATAAGAAGAAAAGACCATGACAGATGACAAAAGAGACTATAAATACTGCACTGGAGTGCCAAGAAACCAAAGCAAAGGGAAGAAATCAAGTTGTTAAGGAACTAAAAACAAGATTTCAAAATTGAATACGAGAAGATGAAGGTAACTATTACCATGAAATGTGCAAAGAGCTAGAGTTGGAAAATCAAAAGGGACAAACTTCCTCAGCATTTCCTAAACTAAAGAAACTGAAGAACAAATCCAAGCCTTGAGTTGCAATACTTAAGTGTGCTTTTGCCAGAATGTTGAATGACTCACGAAGCATCAAAAGAAGATGGAAGGAACACACACTATACCAAAAAGAATTGGTTTACACAAAAGAATTTATTGTAGTCTAGTTAAATATTATATATGAATATGTTAAAATTAAAAATTTATAAAAAGCATATATGATTAAAATTAAATAAAAATTTTACCTGAAATCACTCCTGGTCATGTTGTCCGGGATACATCATTACTTGTGTCTGATTGTGATCTGTACCTAATACTTTTACACTTAGTAGAATGTAATGACTGTGTGTTAGTCACGTAATTGCTACTGGAGTGCATGTTTTGGATATGAGAGTACTTCCAAGAACACAAACTAAAATCCTAAACCTGATGGGGTGGTATTAATAAATTTAGGATTATCAAAATATATAAGTCCATATAGTTCTAAAATTGACATCAATTGCCTCGGGACTGTAAAACTGGTAACTTTGCCTTGGAATTTTGGGTTCTCCCCATTTTAGTTATGTAAAGTACTTTAAAATACCTGTTTACCAAGAGAGGAAATATGTCTTTCCTAGATGAGCATTTACCTCTTTGAAATTGTTTTTCTCAGTCATACGTAAAGTGTACCTTAAACTGCCAGTTTATCAGAATGGGAAATGTATCTCCCTTTTTCTCAGTCATGTGTTAATTATTTCATAAGCTGCCTGTTTACTAGTAACTATGTGACAGGTTAATACCCACACACAGAGAAGGAAGTTCGGTGAATACTACTATCTTTCAAATATATGCACCAACAACCAGAGCCAAAGAGAAGGAAATAGAAGATTTCCACCAAATTTTGCTGTCAGAAATAAATTGAACATTCGATCAAGATGCATTAATAATAATGGGTGACTGGAACTTAAAAGTTGGGAACAGAGAAAAAGGATCAATAGTTGGCAAAAAATGGGCTTGGTGACAGAAATAAAGCTGGAGAAAGAATGAAAGATATTTGTATAATCAATGATTTATGCACAGCAAATACTTTTGTAAGAAACATAAATGCAGACTTTATCCATGAATTTCACCTGATGGTATGCATGGAAATCAGATCAATTACATATGTGGAAATAATGGTTGGAGAAACTCAATGTCAGCCATGAAAACTAGGCCAGAAGCTGATTATGGAACAGATCACCAACTACTAATATGCAAGTTCAAGCTGAAACTAAAGAAAATTAAATCAAATCCATAGAAATCAATCCAAAACTTGAATCTATTCTACTCAAATTTCAAAACCAGGAACAGGTTTGAGGCCTTGACCACTAACGAGCAAAATTAGATGAGTTATGGGAGGATATCAAGAATATTATCCATGAAGAATGCAAAAGGTCATTACAAAGGTCAAGAATGATGGAAAAACCAAGATGAATGGTATAGGAGGTTCTGACTATTGCACTAGAGCACAGAAAAGCCAAAACAAAGGGAAGAAATCAGGATATTAGGAAGCTAAACAGAAGATTTCAAAGGACGCTGAGGGAAGACTAAGCAAAGTATTATAATGAAATGTGCAAAGACCTGGAGTCAGAAAATCAAAAGGGCAGAATTTGCTCAGCATTTCTTACACTGAAGGAATTGAAGAAAAAGGAAGCCTCTAGTTGCAATATTTAAGAATGCTTCAGGCAGAATACTAAATGATAGAGGAAGCACTGAAAGAAGATGGAATAAATATAGAGTCAATGTACCAAAAGGAATTGGCTGTCAAAAAAGCATTTCATGAAACAACCTATGATCAAGAGCCTGTGGTCATGAAAAAAGAAGTATAAGCCGCTCTGGAAGAATTGGTAAAAAACAATGACCCAGGAACTGACACCATACCAATTGACTTAGTTCAACAAAAAGATGCTGCCCTACATGTGCTCACCAAGTTGTGCCAAGAAACCTGAAAGAAAATCACCTGGCCAACTGACTGGAAGAGATCCATATTTGTACCCGATCAAGAGAAACATGACCCAATAGAGTGCAGAACTTATCAAGCAATATCATTAATATCACCTGCAAGCAAGATTCTGCTGAAAATTAACATGAGTAACATAGAGTAACAGGTCAACAGAGAACAGAGAATTTCTAGATGTGCAGGCTGAATTTAGAAGAGGTCATGGTACTATAGATATTATAACTAATGTTAAATGGACCTTGACTGAAAGCAGAGAGTACAAGAGGAAGGTCTATCTCTGTTTCATTTATAATGCAAAGTAATTTGACTATGTGGATCACAAAAAAACTGTGGCTAACTCTGAGAAGAATGGGAACCCCAGAACACTTGATTGTGATTATGCGAACCCTATACTTGGACCAGAAGACAGTCTTCAGAACAAAGTGAGGAAACACTACTGCATCGTTCATACCTTTTAAATCTATATGTAGAACAGACCATCTGGGAGAGGCTGGGCTCTATAAGGAGGAGTGTGACATCAGGATCGGAGAAAGATTCATCAACAACCTGTGTTATGTGGATGCCACAATATTGATATGTTTAGATAATTGTGAATTTATTAGTACCACCCGATCTGGAAGATGCTGGATGAAATGGATTGACTCAGTGACGGGAGTAATTGGGGTAAGAGTGTCAGAGACAATGTACTTGGCTCATGGTAGAGCGTAGTTCAGAGCTATTGTACATAGGAATCACAGGAAACTTTAAGGGCCCATAACAACAAGATTAAAAACAAATAAAATTCCCTTGAATAGTCCTATTATATAATAAACAACTGCAAGAAATCCCAATATTCTCTCTGTGAATTAGAGTTTGGCAGCCCATTATCAGATGACAATTGAAGGCTTAAAACTAAAACAACTTGCCCAAGGTAACCAAAGAGCACAAGTGTTGTCTAATTGTGTGCATGTTACAATACTTACAAATCACTTTGAATTAAGTTTCATGTGTTTTATATAGTTCGTACAATAATCATGTTAATTACTGACTATCTGTGATATCAAAATTCATCATTCTATTAAAGTTTGTAAAGGGGGAAAAATAAGACAATTAATTCCCAAATCTGAAAAACAAATATGAAGAAGATAAAAAGAATTTACCAGAGCTCAGTCTGGGAACATTATTCATTCATTTGTGCATGGCTCCTATGGTGCCATCCTTCTGAAGAACTGATTTAAAATAACTTACCTGGTAGGTTTTTTTTAAAAAAAAAAAAAAATAGAAAATCTGCATTTTAAGGCAACTAACAACATATCCCAAACACTTGGACTCAAAAGAGCCTGACAGCCTCTATCAGTGGATAATTAACATTCACATAGCAGTTAACACATTTACAAGTATTTGACCATTGCCTACATTCTTTTTATCCTTTTCTTCCTGTTAAAAAAAGAAGCTTTTAGCGGTGATGATGTGGTGTCCAGATGGATATGGTTGAAAGCAACAGGAGGTAATTGGTAGTCTTTTTTCCAACCAGAACAGATGCCGAGACTAACCATTATTTCAAGCCCTGAGGAAATAAAATGATCTTTTACATTATTTCTGATGTGTGAAATGAGAGACATATCTTTGGTAGCACTTATATTTCTTACCACACGAAGACTGGAAATATTTTTGTTTTAATATTGAAATTTTGAAGATGGTGTGATTTCAAAATACTCAAGCTAGGGAAGAAGACTTAAAAAAAAAACATTTTCCCTCCCTTATGCTGCACTATTCTCAAATAGACTATTCTTTATTTACAGATTTATTTTTTAACATTTTTTTCCAATGCTTACTACGCACAGAAAGAACTCTGATAACACAGTGGTTCAGTACTAGGTGACTGACTAACCAAAAAGGGTACTGTTTTATCCAATCATGCTATCTGTTGTGGGCAGAGGAAGACAGTCCACTTTTGAAGAAAACAGTCATCAGAACTCTTTGAGGAAAGTTTTACGATGACCTGTATGTTTTTCTCCACCTAAACGTCTTTCTCTCCTGCACTGTCCCTCAACATTTTTTCCAAGCACAATATCCTTCTCCAAGGATTGTTCCTTCGTCCTGACAACATGCTCAAAGTGTGTGAGATGGAACTTCAAAATCCTTGCCTCTTAAGAAGCAACTTGGTTTCACTCTTCTTCAGGACAAACCTGTTTGTTCTCTTAGCAGTCCATGATATGTTCAATACTCCTCTCCAGCCAATACCGATTCTTCTTCTGTCATCCTTAGCACTCTGATCCATAACAAGTAATTGTGAAGAGCATAACCTGAATTAGGCATACCTTACTCCCTAGACTGACATTGTGACTCTTCAGCAGTCTGGAGAGGTCCCTGAAGCAGAATTTCCTAATGCTAACTGTCTTGTGATTTCTTGACTTCTGGTGCCAAGACTGTTGATTGTGGAACTGAGCAAGATAAAATTATTAACAACCTCATTCTCTTTTCCATCTATCATGACGCTGCCAATTGGTCCAGAGTTGACAATCTTTATTTTCAATGTTGAGCTTCAATCTATATTAAGACTATAGTCCTTGATCTTTAGCAACAAAAGCTTCATGTCCTCCTCAATTTCAGTAAACTTGGTCGTGCCATCCACATGTCACAGGTTGTTAATGAGTCTTTCTCCGATCCTAATGCTACATTCCTTCTCATAAAGTCTAGCCTCCTAAATGATCTGGTTTGCATAGAGATTGAAAAGGTGTGGAGACAGGATGGAGCTCTAACATGCTCCTTTCCTAATTTTCAACTATGTAATGTGTCCTTATTCTGGTCTGAGGACTGGTTCCTGGTCGGAGTATAGGTTTTGCATGAGCCCAGTCAAGTGTTCTAGGGTTCCCATTCTCCTCAAATTTAGTCACAATTTGTTGTTATCCACATAGTCAATTACTTTTGCATAGTCAATGAAACATAGATAGACATTCTTCTGGTACTCTCTCCAAGATCCATCTGACATTTGCAATCATGTCACTAATGCTACAGCCTCTTCTAAATCTAGCTCGTATTTCTGGTAGTTCTCTATGTACTGTTCCAGTAGGTTTTGATTAATCATCAGAAAAATTTTGCAGTAATATTGTTGATCTAAATTAGAAACCATTTGATGGCATTATCTCATTTTTTCCTTATTGTTTTAGAAAATTAAATACAATTAAGGAAAGCAAATATTTCTACTGAATAATTTCAGGACTAAAAATAAAGTGAGGAAAGGAGTGAAAATGACTAAATGAAATGCTTGCTTTGTGAATGTCACCATTTGTCTGTCAGGTTGCTGTGCTGTGGTAGTTCATTTGTAGCTGTATTAAAGGAAGCTAAGTCACCAATATTTTGAATGTTCACAGAACTACTAATGGTATACAAGTCTTAGCAGAGCCCACAGTCTAAGAAACAAGACTAGTCATTGATTCCTAAAATAACAGATCATTGAGAACATTAAAGACCAATGACACACCATTTGGTATAGTGCCAGAAGATGAGCCCCTCAGCTTTATGTATTCAAAATGCAAATGTTGAAGAGTCACATCTTCAAAGTAGTGTTCATGTTAATGACCTTGTAAAACTCAGCATGAGGAGAAAGAACTACAGACATTTGTTAATAATTTGAATGTGAAGGGGTGAGGATGGGCAAGATGGGCAATCATACGGTTGCACAGTTTGGTTGAAAGAGGGAGGGGTGGGTAAAGGGAATGGAAAACATCTTGTATGACAAACAATGTATATGAACTTTGTAAGCAAACCAGTATAAAATAAAAGTTATTAAAAAAAGTAATTGGAATGCAGAAGCATGAACTGAGAAAAATGAACATTTGAACAAATGCAATGGAATACATAATGATAAACATTTGAAGAATTAGTGTTGTTAGGTGCTCCCCAGGTGACTTGGACTCAAAGAGACTGATGAACAATAAATCTGAACATAGTGTTATTTTGCGCCATCCTCATGATCTTCAATATGATAGAGCTTACTGGTACAGTCACTGATCATTTCATCTTTTTGAAAGTCTTCCTCTTTCTTTTATTCCACCATTCCAAGTATAATCTCTAATCTCTTTTTCCAAGAACTGGTTCATCTATACAACTTATCCAAAGTGTATTAAATGAAGTTTTACTGTCCTTGCCTTTAAGGAACATCCTAGATACACATCCTACATCTTTTTTTTTCCTTTTGGTAGTCCATTGGTTATTCAGGGAGCTCTGGAGGCTTAGTGGAAAAGAAGCCTTGTTGCAATCCAAAAGGCATATGGTTCAAATCTACGAGCTGTTCTACAGGGGAAAGATGGTCAATCTCCTCCTTGCAATTTACTGCTTATGGAGGGTCAGCTATGCATCACGCACACACACACACCCCAATGGGCTATTCATTACTACTCTCCAACATCAGAATTAAAAGACACAGATTTTTCTTCTGTCATCCTTTTTCATTGTTAAACTTTCAGATGTGTAGTGATAAATTAAAATAACCATGCTAGGATTAAGCAAACTTTAGTCTTTAAACTTACATTCTTACACTTTTGTGTTTTAAAGAAGTCCTTTGCAGTAGTCCTTTTCTCTATTCAACCTGTCTTTTAAATTCTTGACAGGTATTACCGAGGATGTTGATTATGAATCCACGTAAAAGGAAATTGTTGACTATTTCAATCATTTCTCCATCTGTCAAGATGCTTCCTATTAGTCCAGGGAGATTTTTCCCTTTGATATTGAGATATGATACATATTGAGACTATAGTCTGATATTCTGCAGTAACTGCTGCAAGTATGTTTCATTTTCTGCAAGCAAGATTATATTATTTGCATAAAGAAGATTGTTCATGAGATTTTCTCCAATTGTGCTGTCTTATTATTCTTCTTATTCTTTGAATTATCTGCTCAGCATACAGACTGAATAAGAGTGGCAAAAGAATAGAACTCTGACTCACATCTTTGCTAATTTTCTACCATGCAGTATTCCCTTGTTCTGATTGAACAAGTCCATCTTGATCTACATACAGGTTTTACATAAGCGAAACTAACTATTCTGGTTCTTTCCCTCTACTCAATGGTATCCATAATTCTTTGTGATCCACACAGTGAAATGTTTTTGTGTAACCAATAAAACACAAATAAATATCTTTCTGGTATCCTCTGATTTCAAGATAAATCTCACATCACAATGATATCCTAGTGCCATTGCCTCTTCTAAACTCAGATTTAATTTCTGGGTTCCTTGGTCAGTATAGTACTCCAGCCTTTTTTGAGTAATGCAAGAGTTTACTTGCATGTGATTTAATAGTTGTTTTTGTTATGTGCCATCAAGTCACTTGCAACTGCTAGTGACCATATATATGACAGTCTGGACCCTGATCTATCTTAAGGTACCTTCACTGTCTCTAACACACCCACCTCCATTATCCCAGTAACTGAGTCAATCCATCTCATCTTGGGTCTTCCTTTCTTGCACTGACCCTCCACCATTCCAAGCATGATGTCCCTCTCTAAGGACTGGTCCATCCTGACAACATGCTTAAAACATATCAGACAAAGCTTCAAAATCCTTAGCTCCAAGGAACAGCCTTGTTTCATCTTTTCCAGGATGAACCTGTTTGTTCTCTTAGCAGTCCATGGAATACTCAATAGCCTTCTCTAGCACCACAACTTGAAATAATTTATTCTTCTCTTATCATACTTAGTCATTGTCTATCTTTCTGAAGCACAGAAAGTAATTGAAAAGACTATGGACTTGATTGGGCACACCTTAGTCTCCAGACTGGCATCATTGCTCCATATTTGTTCCCATTCAAAAAAAATAAATGACCTGACAGAATGTGCAAATTATCAAATAATATCGTTAATATCACATGTAAGCAAGATCCTCCTGAAAAGTATCCAACACATGCAGAAACAGTACATTAGCAGAGAACTGCCAAATGTGCATACTGAGTTTGAAGAGAGTGTGGTACTAGGGCTATTATAGCCAATGTTGGATGGATCTTAGCTGAAAGCAGACAGTTCCAGAGGAATGTATATCTGTGTTTCATTAACTATGCAAAGGCATTTGACTGTGTGTATCACAACAAACTGTGACTATCTCTGAGAAGAATGGGAATCTCAGAACACTTGATAATGCCTTGTAAAATCTATACTTGGACCAGGAGGTAGTTGTAATAACATAACAATGAAACAATGTGTGGTTTAAAATCAGGAAATGTATACACCGTACATGCATCCTATCTCGATGCCTCTTTAATCTATATGATAAACAGATCATCTGGGAAGCTGGGCTCTGTAAGGAGGAATATGACATCAGAGTTGGAGGAAAAATCATCAACAACCAGCTTTATGTAGATGACACAACTTGGCTTGCTGAAATGAGTAGGACTTGAGGCATTTGCTGCAGAAGGTCAAGGATTATTGTCTTCAAAATGGATTGGAGCTCAAAATTAAGAAAACAAAGATTCTCAACACTAGGCCAATTCATTGCATCATGATAGATAGTGAAGAATTGAGATTGTTAACAACTTCAGCTTGTTTGCCTCCATAATCAACACTCTGGGTGCCAGCAGCCTAGAGAAGTAAAGCAAACAGATCAAACAAAGAACAACAACAATAAAAACAAACAAAACACCCACAAAAACCAAATTGCATTGGGAAAATCTCCTGCCAGGGACCTCTGTATATTACAGAAGAGCACTGATATTAATGTTCTTGGTGCATAATTTCTACAATGTGTTGCATGACATTTCATTTTGAAAGAGAGGAAGTATGGATCTCCTCCAATGATTCAGTCATGTATCTCTCTGCAGAATTTCTTAGCATAGACTAGTTCGCAAATCCAGAACTGCACGTGTTAGTTGAAACTTCTCAACTGGTGGTCTACCAATAATCTGAGCCTTATTGTGTTGCCAATATGTTCAGCACACCTTGAACTTATTCATTCATAGTCATTGGTAGTTAATATTATGGTATTTACTAAAATTATTCCATGTCAACCAATTATTTTGGTGTACTGATTCTGTGTATTCCTTCCATTTTCTTTTCATGCTTCCCACACCATACATTGAAAATGTCTGCAATACTACTCAAAATAAGAAGTGAATAGCTTTCAATTTCAAGAATTGTTTTGAATTTGTATTTGAATTTTGTAAATAAACAAATAGGGAAAAAAGTTCACCCAACAATTATCCACTGAAAACTGCTAAATTATAACTAAAACAATAGAAACTATCTGACATGTACTAGGGAAATAGAAATGTTTATTATACTGTTTGCTATTTAAACTAAAACAAAAGACCAACAATAAAAACAAAAAAAGTGAATAGCTTTACAAAACCAAATAAATCTTGAACCTATTTTCAAGTAAAGTCAGTTTAATAAAACAAAATTAAAATGTTCCTCTTACATAAATTTAGCAATACACCCTTTTGAATCAAATCCTCTGATGCTGTGTCAGTTTAGACACTTAGAAATCCTATAGGTCTCTGGCACAGGCCCGCTCTGCAACCCCCGCCCTGGGCCGCACCAGTGATATCAACTCCACACGTGGCTGCCACACCACCACCACCAGAGCTGCCCCTCACCAAGGGCAGCATTCTGCACTTAATAAAGCCAGCTGAACCCAGGAAAAAAAAATCCTATAGGTCTCATAAATCTTCCAAGTCTATAAATCTTTCCTAGAATAGACTGACTTATCTTTTTACTGTAGATCATGTAGTGTGTTCAAATGACTAACTTTTTTGGTTATAATTGTTCAGTGGCAACCTATAGAGCTACCAGGGCTCATTTCTTACTTTGGTAATGTTGTTATTGTTGTTAAGTGCCATCAAGTCATAGGCAATTCATAGCAACTCTAGGAACAAAAGACCAGAACACTTGTATAACTTTCATCGTTTCTCCAAGTTCATAGGGTTTCTGGAGGAAAGCTGTTTCAGAAGTCGATGCCACTGCTGCTTCCAAGCTTGTTTTAAACTGGGAGCTCCACCAGACACTGTCCAGCATGGGTAACCATTATCTCATTTGACACATCAGTATCACAGTGTTCAGCATCACAGCAACCACAAGGTACCTCTGTACAGCAAATGGATGGACCAGTGCTGTACCACTTAGAAGAATGTTTAACCAAAGTCATACAATGCCTAGCATTGGCAGATATCCCCCAACTCAAAGAAGCACACCATCATCAGAGGCAAATCTCATCAGAAGCAGCACAACACCCTAATGTGGGCCAGATTTACTTCTCCACCAGCAGGAAAGAGTTCTGTCCATAAACAAAAGGAACCATGGATACAGATTTCACAAAGGGGCAAATGGAGGCTACAGGACAAGCCATCTTCATGGATCAGTAGAGAAGACCTTCTCACTGAGAACAGGTAAGCTCAGGTCCAAGGGCACTCCTGCTAGGGAAGCTCAGGCCAGCTGGAGGGAGAGGGGAGGGAGCCTGACATATTGGTAAGCAATCTCTGTGGGGCCAATGAGGGGCTGCTGCTGCTTCATTTTGCATATCAGTTTGCCCTTATTGTCCCTGCAATGGGAGTTTGGAGACTAGAGGACAACAGTAGCACTAGTAATATTGTACAAAATTATACTATCTTGTAGTGTACTTTATTTTTGTAACTGCATATGAGTGAATGTATACCTGAAAAAAGAGTGATGCTAGAAGAGATTCTCTCTCCACGCTTGGAAAATGCTTTTTTTTTAGAATATACGAATTTGCACATACAATTCTTGTTCCATTTCCTGAGCTACTTTATGAGAGCTAATTGGAAAAGTTTTGTTTACTGATAAATTTGAAGAGAATACATTAGATGTTTTTAGCCCCCTCATTCCTTTCTAATTTGAAGACAAACCTGCCTATCATCGCTGTCATTATGTGCTGTCAAATCAGGATCAACTGACTCATAACTCTCCAGTGGGTTTTCAGACGCTTTAATAAACACAGGTGGAGACTGCGCATTTCTCTCTGATGGATTAGCTGGTGGACTTAAACTACCATTTTTTGGGGGGTGAGCAGTAAAATCTTACTACTAGAGTTCTCTTCCTAGTGATCTGCACTTCAATCCAAAGGCAAGCAGTGTGAGGCCACCAGCGACTCCACGGGAGAAGGATGGGTCATCTCCTCCCATTAGATTAACTGTCTCTGAAAACCCCTTGACTATGGGTCGATTTAGACTCTGCAGTACACAATAACAATAGAACTCTCTTACTATCATGTTTGATATATTTTACTTGAAATGGTCTCTGAGAACCTATCTACCCATATTCTCCTTGGTATAATGTTGTTATGTGCCTTCAAGTTGCCTGCAACTCATAGTGACTCT
>NW_006399819.1:6710254-6722039 GCF_000299155.1 Elephantulus edwardii
TGCCTCTGACACACTTGCCCCCATTGCATTAGTCACTAAGTCATTCCATCTCATCTAGGGTCTTCACCTCCTGTGCTGTCCCTCCACCCTCCCAAGCATAATATCTCTGTCCAAAGACTAATCCCTCCTTGCAACAGGCACAAAGTATGTTGGAGCTTCAGAACCCTTGCTCTGAAGGAGCAGCCTGGTTTCACCCTATCCAGGATGAGCCTGTTTGTTCTCGAAGTAGTCCTTGGTATCTTCAATACTCTTTTCCAGGACCACAGCTCAAAGGTATCAATTATCTTTCTATCATCCCTAGGTGTTGTCCGGCTTTATGATGCATAGCACGTATTTGCAAAGACCAAGGCTTGGATCAGGCAAACCTTACTCTCCATACTGACATCGTTGCTCTTAAATACTCTGGAGATGTGCTTCACAGAATTTCCCCAATGTAATTTGGTTTTATTTCCTTGCTTCTGGTACCAAAAATGTAGATTGTGGAGACAAACAAATTAAAGCTGTTAATAATCTCAGTTTCTTCATTGTCCATCATGATGCTGCTAATCGGTCCAGTGTTGAGATTCTTTGTTTTTTGTTGAGGTTAAGCTTCAGTCCATATTTAAGGCTATAGTCCTTGACCTCCTGCAGCAAGCACTTCAGGTCCTCCTCAGTTTCAGCAAGCAAGGTTGTGTCCTCTACATAATGCAGGTCATTGATGAATTTTCCTCCAATCCCAATGCCACATTTCTCCTCATAAAGCCCAGCTTCCAGGATGATCTGTTCCACGTATAGATTAAAAAGGTATGAAGATAGGTAGGACACATCCCTGATATACATTCTTTCCTATTTTAGACCATGCAGGTTTCCTTGCTCTGTTCTGAAGACTGCTTTCTGGTCCAAGTATAAGTTTAATACAGGCATCTTCAAGTGTTATTGGATTCCCATTCTTCCCAAAGTCAGCCACAGTTTGTTGTGATCCACACAGTCAAACACCTTTACATAGTCCATGAAACACAGGTAGACATTCCCTTGGTACTCTCTATTTTCAGCCAAGATTAATCTAACATTAATAATAGTATCCCTAATATTATGGCCTCTTCTAAACTCAGCCTGCACTTCTGGCAGTTCTCTGTTGATGTGCTATTCCAGTCATTACTGGATCATTTTCAGCAGAATCTTGCTTGCATGTATTATTAATGATGTAGTTCTATTATTTCCATACTCTGTTGGATCATATTTCTTTGGAATGGGAATAAATATAGATCTCTTCCAGTCACTTGGCCAGGTGGTTATCCTCCAGATTTCTTGGCACAAATTGGTGAGTGCATTCAGGACAGCATCTGTTGAAATATGTCAATTGGTATGCCATCAATTCTTGGGGCCTTATTTTTTGCCAATTCTTTCAGAATTCTAGATTAAACTTCTTCCTTCATCACCACAGGCACTTTCGCATATGTTGTTTCATGAAATTCCCCCATAATTCTCATAGAAATATAATATAAAAATCTTATTCAAAACTAGATTTGGTATGTGTCTAAAGTTTTCTTTCTATTCTACTAAGTTGTTTATTTGAAAAAATTATAATATCACCCAGTAAAAGAATTTGTAAAAGTGATAAATATTAGTGATTATCCTTTTATATCTCAGTGCCAGCTCAATTTATTATTTCATAAATTTAAACATTTTTTTATTTCATTTGTCTCAAATGCTTGTGAAAGTAGAACAATGAATAAAGACTACAGAAAATGCATATTTAAATTAAATTTAAATCCTTTAATTTGTTGGTGAAGAATTTTGATGGTCATAAACAGTCAAAAGTATAACCAAATTAATCTTGGGAAAAGTGCCATGAGAATGCTCCTTAGAAGAGAGGATGGTGGAACTTAATCTCACTTATATTAGACATGTATCAAGAGACACCATCCCCTAGATAAAGAGCATTCTTCATAAAATAAAAGACAGCAGTAAAGAAGAAGAGCTTCAATGGGATGGCTTGACACACTCCTGTAACTATGGGTTTAAGCAGCAGTTGTGAGAATGTCACAAGACTGTATAATGTTCTGTTGTAGATAGGGTTGTTGTTAATTGGAACAGACGCCATGGTCTCTAATAGCAGCATTCATGTCTAAACAGCATTTCCTTAAAAGCAATCACCCTGAGAATACATTCTGAATTTTTAACGCATTTTGGAAATACTTAAACTATATGATCAATATCATTATTTGCTATTTACAGCAATGATTAATCTTATCCACTAAACAATGTAAAACATCTTTTAAAATAGAATCAATGGTTTAGATGTACTGTGTAAGAATCATCATGCTTTCTGATACTGATACACTACAACTGTGTACTATTGATTCGTACATTGAATTCAATGACTTAGATTCTTTTTCCTTTGTAGTAAAATAACCTGCTGGCACCTTGCATTACATATGAGATTGATATCTGAAAGGTCTGTGGTCAATCTGCACTAATCACTTTGAGGGGGAAGGATAAAGCAGTGTTTACTTGGCCCAGAGCATAGAGTGGTAAGCTGCTAGGACATGTCTCTCTGACAGTTCAAATACAACAGTGGTTTCACAGAAGAAAGATGGGTAATCTCCTGTGCAATTTATAGCCTCAACAAAATCTACTGTAGGGTCAGCTATGATGGGTTATGACTCTACAGCAACGGAATGAAGGTAAATATGTTTTTCCTCTCATAAACTGATCCTTTAAAAACCTGAAGAACATTGCCATAATAGTTAATTTACTTGAAAGCGATATAATAACATAAGATAGTAGATCCCGCCTGTTGATGGTAAGTGCAGTTACGTCAATTTTAATTGGAATTAAAATACATCAGTTTTTCAGCTCTTCCTTATTAATTGCTCAATTTTCAGATGCATGTGAAGCTATAGACAATGCCATGGTTTGAGTCAGATAAATCTTATTTTTCAAAGTGGTGAATTTGTTTCTGGAAACTTTCAGGTTATTTTTTTGTAACCAATTTTATGAATGCTAAATGACCTTTGATTTTTGGACCACTTTTTTCATGGGAATTATTGTGGATCCAGGTAAAATTAAATCCTTGATACCTATCAAATTTTCCCTTTTTGTCATGACGCAGCTGACTGATCCAGTTGTGAATATTTTTATTTTCCTTATGAAATCCATACTGAAGCCTATAAGTTTTTGTTTTGTTTTATAGTGAGCAGAAATTAAATCTGTAAGCCCATCAAAGCCCCTTCATATTCAGCCAGCAAGGTTTTAAAATCTGCCTATTTCAAGATGTTAGAATCTTTCTCAAATCCTTAATATTCTTCTTCATATAGTTCATATTCTCGGATTATTTTCTCAGTATACAAATTGAGTGGGTCTTATGTAACTTCATAACCCTAAAAGTCATATTTCCTAATTTTAAACCACACGGTATTCCTTTATTCTGTTTCTCTTGTTCTATTTCTTTTTTGTTTGTTTGTTTGTTTGTTTTTCTTAAATGTTTCTGGTGGTTTTGTTTGTTTGTTTTAAAAAAAGAAAACCCTATCCCTTGGTATGTGTACAGGTTTCAAATTAACACAATGACAATGAAATGTTATGGAATTCCCATTATTTATAGTGTTATCCACAATTTTTTTTTTATGATTGACACAGTTGAATGTGGTATCAGGATTAGAGGAAGACTCACCAACAACCTACTTCATATAGATAGTGCAAATTTGCTCACAGAAAATGAGAAATGTTTATTTCAGATAAAGAACAGCAGCCTTCAATATGGATTACATTTCAAGATCAAGAAAATAAAGATCCTCACCACCAGGTCAATAGGCAGTATGATGATGGTGATTGAGAAAAGATTGACATTGTTAGCAATTTCATCTCTCTCATATCCATAATCAACACTCACGGCACAGAAGACAGCGAAGATATCGAAAGAAAAGCTTTGTTGGGAAAATGTGCTATCAAGGACTTCTCCAGAATACTAAAGAACAACAATATCAGTCTAGAAACTAAAATTTGCTTGATACAGGCCATAGTCTTTTAAATTGCTTGCTATGCATCAGAGAGCTGAACAATGAATGACAAAAGGTGGTAGAGGAAGAACTGATGCTTTTCTGTTAAGGTGTTGGAAAAGTATATTGAATATACCGTGGACTTCCAAGAGAACAGGCCTGTCTTAGAAAAAGTGAAACCAGGTTGCTCCTGGAAGGAAGAATTTTAAAGTTCAGTCCCACATGTTTTGGATACGTTGCCAGGAGGGACCAGTCCTTGGAAAATTACATCACGCTTATAAGAGTAAAGGGTTTGGTGGAGAAGAAAACTCTAGATAAGATAGATTGACACAGTATCTGGCAATTGGGTCAGGTGTGTCTGAGATGGTGAGATTGGCTCAGGATAGGACATGATGCAGAGACATTGTTCATAGCAAATAACAACAGCAAACAAGTTTATATGTATATACGTATATATATGCACATATATGTGTGTATATGTATATATATATGTATATATGTATCCACATACACACACATATATATAGATATATACACATACATACTTACATATAAACATATATACATATGTATTTGTATATAACAATCTGACAATTAAAAGCACAGATGAAAGTTTTAAATGGAATTGTGACACAGTGTGAAATATGTAACCAATGTCACTTAACTCTTCAAACATAGTGAATTGATCTTTGCTTGATTGTGTATATTGTCACTAAAAAAAAAATAACATGTGAAACTTTACAGAGGAAAATACATACCTTTGTGTAGTGGGTCTATTGGTAAAATATTGACTTCCCTAGACTATTGTCTGTAATCTGATTCAGTGACCTCAAGTCTTCCTGCCTTGAAAACACTTTAGCCTGTTTATATCAACAGCTACATGAGCCATCTCTTTCTGGTGGAATAAGAATGTATTAGCCTACCCACAAGGAGACTGGCTATCCTCACCATTGAATTGGTAGATTCAGTAACAGAAAGTGGGATCTCACAACCAAAAGAAGAAGAATCAGAATATGCAGTGTACATCCTTCAGAGCCAGAGCAAGGCTTGTATCTTGATGTAATTAAAGTCTGTTTGACCTGAATAATTGTATATTGCTGTTAACTGAGTTATTTTCACTGATTTGTTGTATCTTGCTATTTGTTAACTTGAGCTATAATTCTCTCATAAAAACTTGATAAAACCATAGGGAACTCTAGTGGTTTACTGGTAAGGAATTGCCTTATCGATACAAAGGTATATGGTTCTAAGGCAGCTCTGGTGACCTAGTGGCAAGAAGCTGCACTGCAGTCCCAAAGGTATGTGGTTTGAATCCAATAGAAGCTCCCAATAGAAGCTCCGCTGGAGAAGGAGGCGCAATCTCCTCCTGTGCCAGTTGGATATGACCAGATGGTGCACAACAAGAAAAAAAATGTGGTTCTAATCAACCAGTTTGTCTGAGAAAGATGGGCAATTGCCTCCTGTGCAGTTAACTGCCTCTGAAAATTCACTGGAGGGTCAGCATCAGGTAGTTTCTGACTCAATAGCACACAAAAACATAGACTACAGATACATAGGCCCAGGTCCATGTAGTCTGTGTGGTCACTGCAATGGACTTCAGATCCGGTAAGTATGGAAAACATGACTTTACTTATGGGAATTAATTTTGTGTCTGAACTATGTTGTTAGTAGAAGTAGGACTCAGCTGTCTCTACATTGTGTTGTCCTAATTTTAGTTGTTATGAGAAGAGATAGGATGCATTGCAATGGCTCCAGACTCATATAAACATTTGTAAACCCAGTACTCGAAAAATACAGCAAAGACAGTTACTTTTATTGTTACAAATAGAGGAAGAAAAACTAGAAAAGCCACTTCTGGCTTAAGATGAAAACCAAGGCCATATGCATATGAACAAGATATAATTAATGGTGGCACTTAAGAGTGGAGAATGAATATAAAAGTAGTCATTTATTTAAAGGCTTATTTAATGTGTCTGTTGGTTTAACTTTACAGATATTGATGTTTCTACTATGTAATAATGTTAGATATGTTGTAAAAATGAATACTGGATGATATATTTTTGTTTGCCATCAAGTCAAACCAACACATAGCTGACCCTCCAAAAAGGTTTCCAGTGTCAGTTAAGTCACCGGGAAAAGATGGCTCATCCTCCCCAGAGCAGGCTATAGATTTAACCTGCTTAACTTTGGGACTACAGTGGAGCTTCTTACCACTGGGCCAGCAATACTTTAGTTTCTAGAAAGAAGGAATACATAATCTACATAGCACTTAAACAGATGAGGGAGAGAATTGTATAAAGGGAATATATGATTAGGTAGTACTGGCATGACAAAAGCCCAGGATAAGACCTACACAACAAAGTGGTCTGGGGAGGGTGGACTGTTTAACAATGAAAGAACTTTATTCCCAAAGAAAAAAAGTGTTCTGGGGGGAAAAGGAGACAGAGAGGAAAATGTGCAGCAATGAACGATTGGAAACCCAAGCTTTTTATAAACTTTCATTAAAATCTCAATAAAAATAGTAAAATAAAAACAATTTAAAAAATAAAAATTTTTAAAAAGAGAAAGAGTAAGTTTGTTTAGAGCTACTGAATTTGATATACTGATAGGAAAAATTTGTTCTAGAAAAGTACTTGTTGAAAGTTGTTGTTGTATGTTGTTGAGTTAGAAACAATTCGTAGCTCAGCCTCCAGTAAGTTTTCGTAGGTAGTTTATCAAATGGAAGGAGATAGCCCATCTTTCTCCAGTAGAGCAGCTGTTGAATTTGAACTACATACCTTTTGAATTGTAACACAGCCTCATACCACGAGGCCATTAGAAAGTAGTATATCGGGCTTAGCCTTTGGAAAGATTAGGTCTCATTCAGTACTTTGAGGAGATTATCATTTTAATAAGTTCATAGGTTCATATTGGACTTTTAAATTTTTTTTTATTTTAATAATTTTAATGAACATTTACAGGGATTTTGGATTTCTATTCATTCATTGCTGCACTTCTCTCCCTGTCCATCCCACCCCCCAGTTTGCTCCTCTCTTTGAAAAGTAAAAGAAAAACTCCCTCCCTGGTACACAATCCCTCCACACCCCTTCCAACACCCAAGTACATTCTACTATGCAACCTTAATTGTGGACTCTTGGGATAACCATAATACCCTATCATACATCACTTTTAAATTATTCTTTCCCTCATCTGTTTCAGTGCAGTATACACAATTTATCCAGTTTTTCTCAGTCTTACCCCAACCTTGATATCAGTCCCATTTTACAGCAGTGGCAACATGTAGTATTTGTCCTTTTGCAACTGAAATATTTCACTCAGCATAATGTCCTCCAGGCTCACCCATTTTGAATAATATTGCATGAGTTCCTTTTTTTCAAAGCAGCGTAGTATTCCATTATGCTAATACACCACAACTTCTCTATCCATTAGTTGGTTGATGGGCACCTGGGTTGTTTCCGACTCCTTACTATTGTGAACAAAGCCGCGATAAACATGGGTGTGCATATATCTGCTTGGATGTCAGTTATGGTCTCTTCGGGGTATAGTCCCAGTAGTGGAATTGCTGGGTCAAATGGTATCTCTATTTGTAACTTCTTGGTATCCACCAGATCCCCTTTCCAGCATTTGAACTTATAGGGAGCTGAGAATTATACTAACTTGTGGTGACTGAACACTTGTGAAAGCCAGAACGCAAGAAGTACTTGCAAACATACTCACTTATGGTGTCTACTTAGATTTATTGAGAAGAAATGGGAGGCAAGGAGCATTGAAGAAACAAGCTAAGTTTGAACATGCTCCATCATCCCTGTAGATCTAGTATGAACTGTTGTATGGATAAGCAAAGAAGAGCTGCTGAACTGTGGAATGGGGAACCATGAGAAATACTAACTTGTGGGACTAAGGTTAAGCGAAAGGAGCAGGCACAATGGAAGAAAATGTGTGAACTCTTGAGTTTGCTGTTAGGATAGCTCTGTGAAGACTGCGTGGCTACCAAAATGGACTTCAAAATTAGTAAATATGTGAAGAAGTGTGGAAACACAGGTATTTACTCATGGGAATTAGTTTTGTTTTATGGGTGCTTTTTTGAAAGTAATTCTCCCTTTTGGAGTTAATTCAGGTAGGACACGGCCATCTCTATCTTGTCCTTGCTCTTATTTTAATAACCAAAACTAATTAGTGTAGAATATGAACTAATACAATCAATCATTAAATGGCAGTTTAATATGTTGTCATGGGCCCATGTATATCAGAGATTATTAAAATGATACAGGATAGGTTAGGTTCCAATTGTTGTTCATAGGGTCATTATGAGTAGTAGTCAACTTGTTTTCAATATTTATTTCTTTTTCTGATATAAGGAATTAGAAGATTGTGCTGTATGTGCCATAAGAGTCGACATTAACTCATGTTGTTGTGTACTATACAATCAGAAGTGACCCATACCTGACCCTCTGGTTTAGTTCTCAGAGGCAGTTAATCTCAAAGGAGGAGAGTGCACATTTTTCTCCCATGGACGAGCTGGTGGCCTAGAACTGTATGCTTTTGGGATTACAGTGCAGCTTTTTGCCACTAGGCTACCAGAGCTCCCATAGCCATCTCATGATCAATTGCTCTGAAACCTGCACTATCCTGAACCAATTTCATGGTTTCTGACACACCTACCCCCATTATCCCACTTACTATATCAATTCATCTTATCCAGGGTCGTCCTCTCCTGGGCTAATTCTCTACCTTCCAAGCATGATGTCCTTCTCCAAGAATTGGCCCCTCCTGGCAACATACCCAAAGTGTGTGAGGCAGGGTTTCAAAACCCTTGCTTCCAAGGAGCAAACTGGTTTAACCCTCTCTACTACAGCCCTGTTTGTTCTTATATTAGATTCTCTTCTCCAGCACCACATCCAAAGGCATTTATTCTTCTTCTGTCATCCTTAGTCACTGTGCAATTCTCTGATGTACAGCAAGTAATTGTAAAGATCATGTCCTGAATCAGGCACACCTTAGTCTCTAGACTGACATTGTTGCTCTTCAGCATTCTGTAAAGTTTTCTGACAGCAGACTTTCCCAGTGTACTCGTTTTTGTTTCCTGACTGCTAGTGCCAAGAGTATTGATTATGGATTCAAGTTGTATGGACCCAAGATAAAATTGTTAACAATCTCAATCTCTTCTCCATCTATCATGGTGCTGCCAATTGACCAAATGGTGAGAATCTTTATATTTCGAGTAAAGAAATTGTAGGTGTGAAAATTAAGGTCTGATTAAAATTGTGTATTCAACTTCATTTCCCATAAAATACAAATAATGTATATAATTTAATTTTTAGTTTGAAAACCTTAGTTTCATGGGAAGAAGAAATTTAGTAAAGGCTTGCTCTATCCCCTATACTTCAGCGTTTAAAGTAGTGAAAAGAAATTAATTTTAGACACAAAGAGAACCGAAAGATCCCTAAGATCTTAAGTTTATCTATCTTCCAATGAACAGAAGAAAATATCCTTTAAAAACACTATTTCTTTTTTCACACAAGCTGTAGCATTGTCTTCACTACATTGCTTCACCACATCACTAAGGCAAAGGCTTATATAGGTTATAGTCATTAATCAAAGTTCCTGTTAAAAAGTTGTTTCTATTTTAACTATTCTCAGAATTCTCATTTAGTGGACTCAGTTCACTGAGCCTGATCAATCCATACCAAAGTAGCTATTATGACCTTTACCTTTATTTTCCTTTTTAAAAAAAAATGCAATATAAACATTTAAAAAATAGAGAACATTTCCTATAAAACTAGCTGTCTTTCTGATGTGGTTTCTTGTCATAGCTGATTTTGTTCTTCATGTGTGTGTTTGTGCATCTGTGAAAGTATATTTGACAAGATTTTAAAAATTCTTCAATTACTTTTATTATTGTTTAGGTATGAATGTCATGTGCACATCCTACTTAAAAGATTATAGCACTATTTCCTGACTGGAAGCCTGGATTGACTTCTCTCAGCTGAATCCACCTCCAAAGATATTTCTCAAACAGCTTGGCACAGACTCTTCCCTGGTAAAAGCTTTCATTTACTACTAGTTTAGCAAAATAAAAATACTAGGCTGATACTGCAGTAAGGGGTTTCCTTAAAGGGCGA
Organism: Elephantulus edwardii; assembly: GCF_000299155.1. Taxonomy (NCBI): domain Eukaryota; kingdom Metazoa; phylum Chordata; class Mammalia; order Macroscelidea; family Macroscelididae; genus Elephantulus; species Elephantulus edwardii. The sequence goes on from NW_006399819.1 coordinate 6,720,354, forward strand.
TATCAGTTCTACAACAAAAGACTGCATTGTCTTTAAATGGTAGTTCAATTGATCTGCTTCAACTACTCCTACTACTTTCATTCTCAAATATATGTTGAACACAAGAGGACCAGTACTTTGTTAAACTGAACAAACTGACATAAGACAAGTGGTATAAAAAGGATCAATTAATGAATATACTAGGCATTTGTGATTTGAAATGGGTTAGTGTTTGTCAATCTGAATCAGAAAATCATACGATCTATTTGATGGGATGATAAATTTCAGAAAAGCAATATCATATTCATCATAAACATTATCATTTCAAATTCAGTCTTGAAGTACAACACTGTCAGAGGTAGAATAATACTCATATATCTACAAGGAGGAGCAGTAAATAGGACTGTTATTAACATGTAAAAGGTTCTTTTAATACCTTTATAGGAAAAGTCTAGAAGTATGCGTAATTCCTCAAAACTAAGATACCAGAGCTTCCTTTAGTCCCATTAGGCTCAACAAAACTAATCACTACTTGGTCCTGTGTCAATGTTCCCAATTTTGGCCACATTGTCGCCTGTTGTTGCAGCCACTTTGCTAATCCATCTTGGTGAATGTCTTTTTTTGTTATTATTATTGACGCTTTACAAACAAGATGTCCTTTTGCAGCAACTGATCATTCCTGAGAACATGACAAAAGCTTAAGAGTCAAAGTCTCACCACCTTCACTCCTCCAAGACACATGTGATCATGATTAAGTCCATGGTATGTCCAGTATTCTTTTCCAATTTCTTGATTAAGTCGTAATAAGTAATAATTTTTTGTTGTTGTTGTTTTTTATCATCAAGTCAGAACTGACACATAATTGACCCTCCAGTGTATTCTTAAAGGATCTTAGTCAGTCACAAGGGAGGAGATTGCCCTCCATTACGTCTTCTTTATTTATTTTCCAATTTTTATACATGTATAAATAAAGTAAACTGACAGAACTTTAATAAGGTGTACCTTAGATTTTCAAATAATAGCTTTGCTTTTCACATTTAAAAGCGATATTTTATGACATATTTGAAAAACATGGTATACTGATTTTTGATCACTACTTCCATGGGCACCATTTGTAGATAAAATTAATTCCTTGTGACAACTTCAAATATGTCTGCATTCATCACAATATCACTGATTTGTCTAGTTGTGGATTATTTTTTTGCTACCTTATGTTAAAGTAAACCCCATTTTGAAGATTATAGACTTTCATTTTTGCCAAGAAAACTTAAAGTTCATTTCATTTTCAGCATATGACGTTCTTATTAGTATTTTGTACGCTATTCACAAGACTTCCTACAATCTTGATTTCAGGTTCTTTTCATATAGGCTAGCTTCACAAATTATTTACTGAGCATCAAGTATAAGTAGAATGAAAGGACAAGTCCTGAAGTATATCTTTATTTTATTATTGTGATTTTAATGTTGCTTTTGTTGTTGTTGTTACGTGTTGTTGAGTCGCCTATGACTCATAGCAACCCTACGTACCATAGCCCAAAACCCTGCTCTGTCCTGTGCCAATCTCACCGTCTCTGACATATCTATTTCCATTACTCTAGTCACTGAATCAATCCACCTAATAGAGGATCTTTCTCTCCTGTGCTGTCCCTACACCCTCCCAAGCATGACATCCTTGTGGGGCTGAGTTATTTCATTTAGCATAATGTT
>NW_006399819.1:6739462-6758398 GCF_000299155.1 Elephantulus edwardii
GGGTACTCGGGATGGGTTTGTTGGAGGCAAGGAGATTGGCACAGGATAGAGCACGGTTTAGGGCTGTTGTCACTATGAGTTGCAAACAACTTGACGGCACATAACATCAACAACATCAGCAACAACAACAACATTGCAATTGGAAAGTCTGCTTTTAGGGACCTCTCCAGAGTACTGAAGAGAAATGGTGCCATTCTGGAAACCAAGGTGCACCTGATACAGGCCATGGTCTTTGCTATTCCTTGTTATGCATTAGCGAGCTGGGCAATGACTAAGGATGATAGAATGAGAATTGATGCCATAGAGCTGTGGTGTTGAAGAAGAGTGTTGAGAAAGGGTTAAACCAGGCTGTTCCTTGGAGGCAAGGATTCTGAAGCTTCATCTGACATATTTTTGACATGTTGCAAGGAGAGACCAGTCCTTGGAGAGGGATGTCATGCTTGGGAGGGTGGAGGAACAGCACAGAGAGGAAGACCCTCTATGAGGTGGATTGATTCAATGACTGAAGTAATGGAGGTGGGTGCGTCAGAGACAGTGAGACTGTTACAGGAAAGAGCAGAGTTTAGGGCTGTTGTACATAGGGTTGCTATGAGCCACAAGCAACTCAATGGCACATAACAAGAACAATGAGAGAGAGAGAGAGAGAGAGAGAGAGAGAGAGAATTTTCTCAGTTTTCATTATGTTATTATGTCTGGAAAGTTTTCTTCTAGTAATTCTTTCACAACTTTCTTCATGCCTTTAACTTGCTTCTTCCTGTTCTGGGATTCCAATTATCCACTTGTTACTCCCCTTGATAGTGTCCCATATTATTCATAGGCTTTCTTCTTTTTCCTTTCTTTGTGATTCTGCTTTTTGTTCTATCAGATCAGTATTGAGAATTCTGTCTTCTGTTTTCTGGGTCAGTGTTCCATGTCTTTAACTCTGCTCATATTTCCCTCCAACATGTTGACAGCACATGAAACATTTGTCCTCACATTGTGTATTGCAGTTTCTTGTTTTCCAGAGCCTCTAATGCTTCATTTGTTTTATTTGCATTGTCCTGGATTGGTTTGTGTGGTTGTTTGGTTTTTGGGTTATTGTTTGTTTTATTTTTATGTTCCTCTTGGCTTTTGCTTGCCAAGTCCTGTAATTATTTTAGCTTGTCTTTCACCCATTGAAATTATTTAATCATTGTTCTTTTGAATTCTGTACCAGAAAGTTCCATCAGACTTTCTGGCTTCAGGAAATCCATTGATTCTCTGTTTTGGTCACATTTTTTGTGTGACATCTTGTTTTGTTTTTGTGTAGGATGTGACGTAGTCTGCTTCTTCTGTGTCATTGCTGTGGTAGAGTGTTTCATGCTTGGGGCCTTAGCAGGCCATTAGTCTGATAACTGTGGCTCAGGAGTTCACTGCTCCAGAGGAGGGAAGGACAGCTCTCTCTACCTGAATTTCACTCTGATCTTTGATTTAAAGGAAGATTTTGTTCAGGTGGGGAGAAAGATAGCCTGTGAATTAAGAGCCTTCTCAGCCAGGCAATTGCTACAGGTAGACTGGGTCCAAAGGGTCTACTGCTCAAGTACTGCCTCTAGCAGGGGCTTGGAGTACTGAGTTGGTGCTCAGGAAGGAAATGGCTTCTCCTGTGATATTGGTGCTTCTGTGCTGAACAGTGGGGCAGCAGGGTGGTCTTCATGTTTTGGGCATTCTCCACACAAAAGAACTGTGATCTGGACCTGAAGCATATTTTCCTTGATTTTAAACCATTATTTTTTTGTTCTTTACAGAAGAATGCCTTTTAGTCTATATACAAAGTTTACATAGACAATCAACTGATCTGAAATTCTCTTTGCAATGCTATACATAATTTGTTGTGCTCCATACAGGCAAATGCCATTATAAATCAGTAAATTATAGTTAAATATCTTTCTCACAATTAAGGGAAACTGCTCATGGTAAATTGGGGATGTTCAGCCTTTGAATTGGCGGTGCAACTCGCTACAGATTAAGCAACCAGAGTGCTTCTGTATATTTTAAGTTAATGTTGGAAAAGTTAGAAAACATTTGCAAACATACATTAGTAGTTAGATTGCTGAATATACAAACTATGCATCAAACAAAATCGGAAGTTATGAAGAATGAAATGGGATAAACTAGGTATTTATGAGTTGAAATGGACTATTTGTTATTCTTATTTAGAAAATCGTATGATATATTCTAATGTGTTGATAAATTGAAGAATAAAAACATCATATTCATCATCAAAATATAATTTTATATTCTGTCCTGGAGGACAACACTGAGATAGGATACTATCCATATATCTGTAATGAAAATACAACTATTATTCTAATTTATGCACTAACTAAAAATACCAAAGATGAAAAAACTAAAGATTTTTAACCAATTTTTGAAGTCTGGAATTTACTTAACATACAATCAAGAGATATTCATAACTACTGGTAAAAGAAATGTAAAAGATAGAACCAAAGAAGAAGGATCAGTAGTAGGAAAATATGGTATTAGTATAGAAATTATACAGGAAATTATGGGATAGAAATTTGTAGAACCATTGTCTTATTATTTACAACTATCTCTGAATAATAGCATATTAGTCAAGTTGTGGTTGTTGATTGTTGCTAAGTCGAGAACAACTCCTAATGACCCTATGAAGAAAGTTTATAGATTTTTCCAGAGGCATGTTGTTTAGGAAGTGGATGCCATTCCTGTTTCCTATCAGTCAATTATCATCCTGAAATCTTTACTAAAACCACTTCATTAAGGGCAACCCTACTTTTTTTAAGTGCAGGTATCTTCCCTTTTTAATCATTGTTGCACATTTTCTCCCTTCCCTGGCCCATCCCACATGCACCTATTATTTCAGATTGTTCTCATTCACATAATGAATAATCATATATTCATTTTAGACAGGTCTTCCTCTAACTTGTTCTAATAAAATGTTCATTATCTATCCACTCTTTCTACATTGCCTTCCCAACCCTTCTATGTCTGTCCTTTTTTTTTTAAGTTGATATTTTACTGAAAGTTTATAGGAAAGTTGGATTTCCATTCATTCACTGTTGCACATTTTCCTCCGTGCTCCCTTCCCCCAGTTAACTTTTCTCCTTAAAAATATTTTTTCATTAAAGGCAGCTCTTCCCCAGTCATATTTTGAGAGCATTCCAACTTGATAAAGCTTATCAATGAATGTATCATTGCTGTCCTTCTTCCAAATCTATTTTCATCTGAAGTGCCACTGAAATATATCCACAATGAGTGATTATGCTGTTCTGTAAAATACCAACAGCAGGGCTTCTAACATCACAATAACAAAAAGTCATAACAGTAAATAAAATGATTAATGAATAGTGGATAAAAACGTAGTCTCACATTTGGACTGTTTTCATGTTCTTGAGATGGTGAATAATGTGACTATGAATATTGGTGTACAAGTTTCAATTTGAGCATCAGTTCTCACTTTCATGGGTGTATGCCAATGAATGGAATAGCTGTGTCATATGAAATGTCTATGATCAGCTTTTTGAGGAAGTGCCAAACTGCCTTCCAGAATGATTGTACCCATTGAACAATTCCACCAACAAGTAAAAGGGTTCCCATGTCACTGCATCCTCTCCAAAAATTATTACTTGCTGTCCTGTTAAACTTTGCCACTGCTACTGGGGTGAGATGGTATCTCATTGTAGTTTCACTCAATCTCTCTTATTGCCAGTGATTAGGAGCATTTCTTCATATGTCTGTTGGCCATTTGATAATCTTCTCCTGTGAAAATTCTACGAGAAATGAATGGATTTAGAAGTTGTGGTACATTCATACAATGAAATACTATTTAGCACACAGGAATAATCATTCTGTAAATTACTATCTAACTTCGGAGGGACTAGAGAACATTATACTGAGTAAACTAACTCAGTCCTACAAGGACAAGTGCTGTATTAAACTATTATTGTAGAATGAGTTTAAGGATCTAAGGTGGCAGACTTGGGGGGTGTAGGGGGTTAATCATAGGGTTGCACTTGATAGAAAGGTGGAGTGAAGGAAAGGAGAAGAATCTTCTGTGAAAAACAGTATATTCAAACTTTCTAAATAAATCAGAATGAAATAACTGCACACACACACACACACACGAAATTTTATGAAAATAAGTGCCTAAAAAAGAAATAATACATGGATTTCCACCATTTTATCTTCACAATTTATTCATGTTCTAAAGATGCTTAATGTTTTTAACATGTTTTTTATAGGTGCTATCGAGTCAACTGTGTACAGCAGCTCTGAGCTTTGCCCTGTTCTGAACATTAATGCCGATACATCAACCCCCAGTTACTGTATCAAGCCATCCCGTCTGGGGTCTTCATCTCCTGCTCTGTCACTCTACCCTTCTGAGCATGATGTCTTTCTCCAAGTCTCTTCTGACCACATGCCCAAAGTATGTAATACAGAGAAAGCTTCCAAATTCTAGCCTCTAAGATAGACCTATTTGTTTTCTTGGTGGTTTATGATATGTTCAAGACTTCTCCAGTAACACATCTCAAGGCATTGGTTTTTCTCCTGTCATCCTTAGTTATTGTCCAGTGTATGTGACTAGGGAGGATAGAAGGAGAAATGATGCCTTTGAACTCTGGTGCTGGAGAAGAGTATTGAATGTACCCTGGACTGCCAAAAAAAAAAAAAACATATTCACCCTGGAGAGGGTTAAACCAGGGTACTCCTTGGAGGCAAGGATTCTGGGGCTTTGTCTGACATACTTCGGACATGTTGTAAGGATGGACAGGTTTGGAGAGGGACATCATGCTTGGGAGGGTGGAGGGATGGCACAGGATGGTAAGAACCTTTATGAGGTGGATTGATTCAGTGACTGGGGTACTCAGGATGAGTGTGTCAGAGGCAGTGCTATTGGCCCAGGATAGAGCAGGGTTTAGGGCTGTTGTTCATAGGGTCACTATGAGTCGCAAGCGACTCGACAGCACATAACAACAACAACAACAACAACAACAACAACATATGATAATTACTAAAGTACATTGTTTAATGTCAGAATGATTAAAAATTAATGTCAATTGAGAATGAATACTCAAAAGACTAATTTAGATTATTAAGCCATAATTAAGCAACAATAAATATTTATTAAATAATACTCATTTTATATATATTCTAAATCACAGTTCACATATTTGTGCCTTAACAGATCAAAGGAACAGTTTGAGTTCTAAAATGAGGGGGAAAATTATCAGGTCTTTATATTTCTCCATGCCTATAAAAGATGTATGTTGAGCATATGAGTTGAGAAGCTTAGCTATGTGTAGAAGACCATGGCATCAGAATTGGCAGAAGACTCATCAGCAATCTGTGTTACATAGATGACACAACCTTGCTTTCTGTGAGGACAACTTGAATCATTTGCTGCTTAAAATCACGGATTATAGCCTTCAAAATAGATCATGTTTCAACATCAAGAAAACAACAATCCTTATCACTGTACTAATAGAATATGAAAGTTTGATGCTATCAATGATTTTAGTTTACCTGTATCAAAGATCAACACCCAAGGTAATAACACTCAAGAAATCAAAAGATAAAAAAAAGAAGAAAAAAAAGAAATCAAAAGATGTGTTGCATTGGAGAAAACCTGCTATCATGGATCTCTTAAAAGTTTTAAAGAGCAAGGATATTAGCAAGCCATGATATTTTAATTACCTTCTATGCATCTGAAAGGTAGACAATAATTAAAAATTATAGAAGGAGAATTGACAACTCTTAATTTTACTGTTGGAGAAGAGTAAAAAATATCTCGTGGACTTTCAAGAGAACAACAAGCACGTTTTGGCATAGTGAAATTAGATTTCTCCTTTGGAGCAAGGATGGTAAAATTTGGTCTCATATACTTTGAGCATGTGGTCAAGAGAGTTCAGTCTTTGGAAAGAATATTGTTCTAGGAAAGGAGGATAATCAGAAAAAGAAAGGAAGATCTTCAATAAGATCAACTGAAACAGTGACTGTAACCAAGCATATAAGAAACAATGAGGATAAAAAAGAATAGGACAAAATTCTGATCTATTGTTCATATCATCACTGACTCATAGCTTACTCATTGGCACCAAATAATAACAGTTTCTAGAGTCTAAGGTATTGATTGGTAAAGAATCATAGAAACTATTATAGATTTGCAAAACAAGATCACCCAAGAATTATTAAATATGTTAGCTGAGACATTGTACATGATTTTAGAAACCAAAATAGGTTTTATGTCCTTGGAGAAGGACATCATGCTTGGGAGGGTGGAGGGACAGCGCAGGAGAGGAAGGCCCTCTATGAGGTGGATTGATTCAGTGACTGGGATAATTGGGATGGGAGTGTCAGAGACAGTGTGATTGGCACAGGACAGAGAGGAGTTTAGGGCTGTTGTACATAGGGTCGCTATGAGTCGCAAGCGACTTGACAGCACATAACAACAAACAACAACATATGTAAAATCTTATATTTTCTTGAAAAATTTTCCTGATACCTCCAATACATTATGTCTGAGGACTATTAGAAACAAATGCACACTTTTCTCAAAATAATTTAACATTCTTTTAAGTACAATTTAATTCACATATCCTCATGCAAATATTTTAACTCACACTGCTGACAAGGCACTTTCATTAACTACTAAAATTATCATATTTTTTTTCAGTTATATAAACCAAATTGGAAGGCTTACATCTACTTACATCTACTTACAATCTACTACATGTAACCTTGCTACTCTTATTTTGAATCTTGTTGTTGGTTGTTGTCATTATGTGCAGTAGAGTCGCTTGCGACTCAGAGCGACCCTATGTACAACAGCCCTAAATCCTGCTCTGTCCTGTGCCAATCGCACTGTCTCTGACACACCCACCCTCATTACCCCAATCACTGAATCAATCCACCTCATAGGGGCCTTCCTCTCCTGCGCTGTCCCTCCACCCTCCCAAGCACGATGTCCCTCTCCAAGAACAGGTTCCTTCTTAAAACATGTCCAAGATATGTTAGACGAAGCCTCAGAAGCCTTGCCTCCAAGGAGCAGCCCAATTTAACCCTCTCCAGGATGAATCTGTTTGTTTTCCTAGCAGTTCATGGTACCCTCAGTAGTCTTCTCCAGTACCACAGCTTAAAGGCATCAATTCTCCTTCTATCCTCCCTAGTCATTTTCCAACTCTCTGATGTATAACAAGTAATTGCAAAGACCATAACCTGCATCAGACACATCGTAGTCTCCAGAGAGACACCATTGCTCTTCAGAACTTTGGAAAGGTCCCTAACAGCAGACTTTCCTTCGCAATACACATTTAAATCCTGGCTACTGTTGCCAAGAGTGTTGACTGTGGGGTCAAGCAAACTAAAGCTGTGAACAATCTCAATCTCTTGACCATCCATCCTGATGCTGCCAGTTGGTCCAGTGGTGAGAATCTTTGTCTTCTTGTCATTAAACCTCAATCCATATTGAAGGCTGCAGTCCTTGACCCTCTGCAGCAAGTGCATCAGGTCCTCCTCAGTTTCAGCAAGCAGGGTTGTGTAATCTGCATAATATAGATTGTTGATAGATCTTCCACCAATCCTGATACCATATTTCTCCTCATGAAGCCCAGCCTCCCAGATAATCTGTTCTGCATTCAGATATCTGTACTTCATTCCATTGGACATGGCAAGAATGTGAAATACAGAAAATGAAGTTCTTTGTTCTATATGGCTGAAGACATCCTAGAAAATAGAATAGCTATAAATAGTCTCATATGCTTAATATGAAAGTACAAAAATTTGTATTACTTTGTTTTTGTAACTAGGATGTAAACCATTTTCCATCTGATTCTTATAAATTTTTAGTTCCTACGACTCTGAACACTAACAAAAACGTTAAAGTTACTCATGACACAATAATAATTTTTAAGGTTTATTTGTCAATCAACTGAAAGGTTAGTACAAAATAAGCCCAAGAATCATAAAGGAACATTCATCTGTTGGATGGAATCATTAACTCACATTATTATTTTTTTATAAATCTGGTTATTAAAGTCAATATCTTCATATGCATTTCATAACAAGTATCTGTTTCAAAGCTTGAACTTAATTGTAATTATGTGATATGAAATTGAACTTTAAAGTCTTGATTTTGAGTCATGCTAGAGGTAGACAATATGATAATCACAACTACTTTATTACTACATTCATTAATTCATTCAACAATTCTTGAGTGCCCAGTATATATTCACTGCCCATTATGCTAGACCTTATAAGACCAATGATAAGTTACAATGCTTTAAATTTGTTTAACAAACTATATTTCAATATAAGTCTGTTTTTTTCACTTTAAGTCTATTTTTTGTTCTATATTTTCTTAAACAAGCACACATCTAGGATAATTAATTAGATGTAAGTTACTTGCAATTTTCTTGTGCTAACTGGTGATAATTTACTTAGTCTCTAAAAGATATGTGAGAGAGCTCAGGTGGCTTGGTGGCATAAAGCTACTCCATTCCAAACTTTAAGGTTCAAATCCAGCAGCAGCTGCTCTGTGCAAGAAGTATGGGAGATTTCCTCCCATGGATTTAACTGCCTCTGAAAACCCTAGCTCTGGATCTGTTCTGACTTGATGGTATACAACAACAACAACAAAAGACATGTATTCTGGAAATTTTCAAGAATTGTTCACTTTTATTTTCTCTATTTGGACTCAGTTTCTGGAAAATTTTAACTAGACAATTAACATGGTAAGGACTACTTAAGAATGTTTTAAAAAGTCTTTAGGTTAAGCATGATTATAGCCCGTGTATAAACATTAGTACAGAAGACATTTGAGGTTCAGTTTAATTTAGAAAGATTACATTCTACAAACTTCTTGGAGCTTCTGTACACAGTTCATGTATAACTCTTCTTCACGTCAGAATTCCTCACTTGGTTGGTTTATTATTTTGTGGGATTTTTTTGTTTACTTATTTGATTTTTGGCTATAGGTTTTGTCTTTGTTGGGTTTTGTGGTTTGTGTTTGTATCAGGAGCAGTATCATGTTTAGCAAAAAGTTGCATTTTCTGTGTGATTGAAGAGCATAAAGAAATTTTTAAATGTCCAACAATAAATGAGTATTAAAAAAAAATAAAAGAAAAGAAAGTGACCTGGGGAGTGGGAAGATTAGGGGAAGGAGGAAAATATGCAACAATAAATGAATGAAAATCCAACTTTCTATAAACTTTCATTAAAACTACAATAAAAAAGAAAAAAAACTGTGGCAAAGAATGAACCAAAATAACAAAAACCCAAACTTTGGTTTTCAGATTAAATGATAACTCATACAATAAAGAATAATAGACTTAAAAAATACATTCTAAATTTGTTCTCTTTTAAGATAACATATAAGATTGGTTCCTATGTGGTTGACCTTAAATAGTTTCTGGAATTCCTGACCCTTTTAATGGTAGTCATGATTATACACTGGGTATTTCATGTCTCTCTTTACGAACTGAAGTGGAAAGATTTCTGGAGTAGAAAGCAGCTTTATTTGACAAAAACATTGGGACCACTACTATGAAAATTCAAACTCAGTTTCTCACTTTCAAAATGTACTGTTTATGGACTGAAGGAATGATAATCTGAATAATTGTAGAATTATTTCCACTGCAAAAAACAGTATTTTTACCAAAGTTTATTCTTATTAAAGATAACTAATTCTCAATTTTGTTCAATCAATCATGAATGTTACTAAAAGTTGGAAGCCACTCCTTTGTACTTAATGACAAAAAAGTCATAAATGAAATTTCTTTCTCTCCACCTACTCATATTTCCAAAGTGATGTAGTATACATGCTTGAGTCCTCAAAAATGCATACTGATTGCTGTCAAGTTTGAAACCTACCTAACTAACACCTCAGCAAGTTTACCAAAGCTATAAATCACACAGTAAGATATTGCTCTTGGATTTGACCCACATTAATATTTAAGTAAAATCTTGATGAAGATATTTAAGAATTACTGGAGCAATAAATCAACAGGAAGCTACCAAAAATTCAAGCAAGACTAAAAAAACACACACACACACACAAAAAAAAACTCATATAGTGGGTAGGTACCATTAATGACTTCAGAAGGATCATGAAAGCAGAGAATACCAGAAACATGTTGCCTTGTCCTTAGTTAGCTGCACAATTCCTATGGACCATGTCACCAAATTTTCTTGTTTTACTTCTAACTAGATTATATGCAGGCATAATTAATACTGAGCATAACTTTGCAATCTATAGTGGCTAGTTGATTTACATTATAAATTTGACATTTCTGTTACCAGTCTGATATGTATGCCACTATGCCACAAAAACCACCTTTCATAGTGCTTACGACAGTGATTTTATTATACTATAAATCAGTGGAGACTGCATTGAGGTCATTGGCAAAAAATAAGAATTAAGAAATTGACAGAATATCAATTTATGTTTTTCAACAAAGACGCAGTGCTGCCAAGAAATTTGGAAGACAGTGACCTGATGAAATAGCAGGAATAGATTGATATTGTGTGCATTCGTTTTTAAAGTGAATCAACAAAATGTGGAAGCACCACCAATAATTTTACATGTAATCCCTGATTTTTAAATCATGCAGTATTTCTTTACTCTTTGAATGTTCGAACAGCGACATTTTTGACTCATGTAAATGTTCCACATGAGCACAATTAGGTATTCATGAATTTTCATTCTTCTTTTTTTTTAAATATTTTTGTATTGGTAAAAACATATTGCGGGTACAAGGAGCTGAGGGTTGGGGGCAGAAGGGTGAGGATGGGCCAGGATGCAGTTGTAGAGCTGCACAGTTTGGTCGGTTCAGGGAGCAGGTGAAGGAAATGATGGGGGTCCACTGGGGACCAGATGCTACAGAGGAATGACAAGCATTTTCCAATAGTAATTAAACCAACTGTCTTATTGATTTGGGAATTGGATGCTGACTCTCTGGCTTCTTCATGCTGAACAGGGGCATAGATATAAAGGGGGGAAGGGAGGACGCTTTATCACCTTACTGGTGGTTTTGGGTTACAGCTGCTTGCCTTCTTGCTTCTGAGGGCTGCGACAGTTCGTCCCGAGCGGCCCACCAAGTGCAGCCCACCCCGGGCAGAGGGCCGAGGGCAGCCCACCCCGGGCAGAGGGTCGTGATGGCTTGCCCCAGGCAGAGGGCCACAATGGCTCGCCCCGGGCAGAGGGCCGCGATGGCTCGCCCTGAGCCAGGGGCCAAGGGCAGCCCGCCCCAGGCAGAGGGCCACGAAGGCTGAAGTAGTCTTTTTTAAAAAAAGACGAAAAAGTGTGTGTGTGTGTGTGTGTGTGTGACGTCAAATTGGACCTGACTGGTACAGGAGACTGCCCCTCCTTCTCCAGCAGAGCATGAAGTAGACTCTGGGTCCCCCCCCCCCATCCAGGTGCCTGTCGGGGCCTGGGTTTTAGCTATCCACACCACAGCAGTGGGCAACGAGCTTAAAGCCCCTGATGGCTCTGGGCACTGACTCTCACCAGTGGCTATGATGGATGAAGTCACAGGCGATTTTCAGCCAGCGCCGTGAATTTTCATTCTTCTTGATGTTACCCACAATTTATTATGATCCACACAGTAGAATGCTTTATTTTTGTCAATAAGTTACAAGTAAACATCTTTGTATTATTCTCTACTTCCATATGAAATCAACAATAGTGTTCCTCATTCCAAAATCTTTGGAATCCTTCTTGAATTTATAACAGTTCTCTGTTGATTTATCGCTACAGTTATTTTAAACATGTCTAGACTTAATTACAAAGACATGTTCATCATTGATTAACTATATATACTTTAAATAAAATTTTTACTTTATACTGGTTTACTTATGAAGTTCATATATATTGTTTTAAATGCTGAATATTCCCCCTTTCCTTTTCTAACTCCTCCCTCCACCCTTCAAATTATGCGACCCTATGATTAAGATACCACCATCCCCATTCTCACCCTTCTGCCCCCATTCTCACCTTGGATCCTTCTACACGTTCTATAGTAATAGTCTTATACAGTATTTGTCCTTATGGGACTGAGTTAACTCACTTAGCATGATGTTATCCAGTCCCTGCCAAGTTAGGTAGTAATTTACAAAATCATTGCTCTTGTGTACTGCATATTATTCTATTGTGAAAATGCACAATAATTTCTCAATCCATTCCATTGTGGTCGGGCATTTGGGCTGTCTCCACGTTCTTGCTATGGTAAATAAAGCTGTGTACAAGTTTGTGCCTCGGTTCTCATTTTCTCAGAGTATATTCCAAACAGTGGAATAGATGGATGGCGTGGAATTTCTATGTTCCACTCTTTGAGGAAACACCAAACTGACTTCCAGAGTGGTTGCACCATTTTACAATCTCATCAATAATGTATAAGAGTTCCTATCTCTCGATATCCTCTCCAACATTTATTACTTGTTGCCTTGCTAAATTTTTACACCACTGCTACTGGAGTAAAATGGTATTTAATTGTGGTTTTCATTTGAATGTCTCTTATTACCAGTGATTAGAGTATTTCTTCATGTGTCTATTGGCCATGCAAATGTCCTCCTTTGTCAAAAGTCTTTCCATGTCTTTTGCACATTTTGTAATTGTATTATCAATCTTTTTCTTCTGGAGGCCCGGAAGTATTCTTGTATCAAAAGTAAATTTTTGTTGAGACCATTGTCTAAAATGTTATTTCAAAATGTTTGCTTCTAGTCAGAAGGTTTTCTTTCATTCTGCTGGGAAAAGTTTTTGATGACCACAGATATTTAGTCTTTAGGTGGTCCCATTCATCAATACTCTTCAGATTGTGCATTTCTGTCTGTATTTAGCAGCTTTTTTGTACCACATTCGAGGCATTCTAAGTCATAATTCTCTGTGCTATGAAAGTGTTATCTCTAAAGCAAAATTTAAAATGACAGTCTTGCATAAGAGGGTAAATTGACAACCGTTTGTTTATATGTACCATTGTGTTGTCTATGAGTCACAGCAACTGTATGTTGAACTGCTCTGAACCCTCTCCAATACTGATCCAATCTCGCTGGCTCTAGCACACATAATCCCATCTCCCCAGTTATCATGTTAATCTATCTCATCCAAGGCTTCCCTTCTTGTCCTGTGCTATCCGTCCACCCTTTCAAACACAATGCCTTCCTGGCCACATGCCCAAATGGTATGTTCAAGACTCTTCTCCAGAACCACATCTAAAAGGCATCAATTCTTCTTCTGTCATCCTTAGTCATTGTCCAGCCCTCTTATACATAGAATGTAGTTGTGAAGATGAATCAGATGCACCTTATTTCTCTAGGCTGATGTCGTTGCTCCTCAGCACTCAAGAGCAGTCCTTAACATTACACTTCCCCAATGCAATTTGTGTTGTGATTCCTGCGGGTTCCAAGAGTGTTGATTTTAGAGCCGAGACAGCTGAAATTATCAACAACCTCAGTCTCTTCTCCATCCATCATTAAGCTGCCCATTAGCCCAATGATGAGAATCCTTGTCTTTTGGATGTTTAGTTTCAATTCATATTTAAGGCCACAGTCCTTGAATTTCTGCAGCAAACGCTTCAGGTCCTCGTCAGTTTTGGCAAGCAAAATTGTATCATCTGCATAGTGTGGTTGATGATGAATCTTCCTCCAATCCTGAAGCCATACTCCTCCTCATAAAGTCCAGCTTCTTATCTGTTCTGCGTATAGATTGAAAAGGTATGGGATAAGATGCTTACCTGGTGTACACTTTTCCTGATTTTGAGCAATGTAGTGTTTCTTTGCTTTTTTTCTGACTATTGCCTTCTGATCCAGGTATAAGTTTCACATAAGCACGATCAAGAGTTTTGGGATTCACATTCTTTTCAGGGTTAGCTGCAATTTGTTGTGATCTATACAATCAAATGCCTTTGCAAAGTCAATGAAACACAGACATTCCTCTGGTATGCTTTGCTTTCGGCTAGATCCTTCTGACATTGGTAACAATGTCTGTAGTGCCACAGCCTCTTCTTAATCCAGTTTGTTATTTCTGGCAGTTTTCTCTTACTGTACTGTTCCAGTTGTTCTTGGATAATCTTCAACATGAATTTGTGTATGATATTAGTGACATTGTTCAATAACCAGTTATTCAGAGGGAAAAAATACAATTAAAGAAAATTTAAGTACCTGTATTTTTTATTATAATGTATCTCCAATTCTTTCATGAAATATTTCTCTTTGATTTTTTTTTATAAAATTCACTACACAAAGAATGTAGGCAGCATGGAGTTGATGAAGTCTGACCTCTATTAACTTCACAAAAGAGAACGGTGCCCATCAGAAACATCCATAATATAAAGTCAATTCCCAGAGGGTCAGATATGATCTTCACTGTATTGTACCTAATTCTACTAATTCCAATAAAAATCATAACATTCTAATATAGGTTCTTAAATTCATTGCAATGACAATAGAGATATCACAAAGCCATACTTACGTCATGAGGAACTTAATAGGTTACAGTTCAGGTTGACAACAATATAATTTTATAGTCCAAACAGCTCTTCAAGATTCTTGCAAGTCCTGTGACCTTCAGCCCCATAGCTTAGGTCAATGATACTAAGTTCCTTTAGTTCTACCAATTATGATGGCTCCCTTCTGTTCTCCAGAAAGTTTGTACAGCATCTCCTGGCTCTGGTTCCACGGGGCAGCGTCCCAGATCAGCTCTTTCTCATGTCAGCCTCTGGTTTTACATTGAGACTGCTAATGTTCTGATGTACATCTTAGTCTGACTGCTGTAGAAATTTCTGACTGACAATGACCATATGAATCTGATGATCAGTTATATAAATTTGAATAATCTATGATAGCCCAGTGTATGTCTACTGTTATTCTGCCTTTGGATAGAATGATTATGTAAATTTTGGAAAATTGACTGGAAAAGATCCATATTTGTTCCCATTTCTAATAAAAGTGGCCCATCAAAATGATGACATTAAAAAAATTACTATTACATGCAAGTGTAAAAATAGCTCGCTAGTTAAATGTATGGAGAACCAATGGGGGAAGTGATGGTAGGAGAGGGGTGAAGGTGGGAAGGAAGCAAATCACAAGGTCACACAATTTGGTGGGTGGAAGCAGAGGGTAATAGTGGGCATTTTTGAATGGTGATTAACTGTATAAAAATAAAAAAAAAACCTTGATGCTCATAGTAGGCATTCTGAACCTTTTCTAATACAACAAGTTTAAATTGTGTAGAAAATAATATTTTTATATTTTAATTTTTATATTTGTCATGATAAAGTTATTTATGTAAAAGTTGACATGACAAAATGCTTAAAAATTAATTCTCTTGTGGCATTGTTGTTGTTAGGTGCTATAGAGCTGAATATAACTTATAGTGAAACTATGGACAGCAGTTCTGAATCCTATCCTATCCTGTGCCACCCTTACTGTCTCTAATACACGTCAGCCACTTGCTGCAGTTACTGTGTCAGTCCGTCTCACTAGGGATCTGCCTCTCTTTTGCTAAAATCCACAGTTCCAGGCATGATATGTCCAAAGTCTGAGAAACAAAATTTTGCCACTCTTGCTTCTAAGGAGCACTCCAGATGCACCTTTACCTTTTCCAAGATATATCTGCCTTTTTTTTTTTTTTTGGCCATGGAATATTCAATACTCCTCACCAATGCTGTGACTCAAAGACATCAATTCTTCTGTCATCTTTATTCATTGTCCAGCTATCACATGCATAGCTAGTAATTGAAAAGATCATGGCCTGATTCAGGCACACGTTAGTCTTCAAACTAACATCATCATAGCACATAGTATTTTGAACAGGTCCCTGACTGCAGTTTTCCCCAAAATAATATCAAACTCCTGCTTGCTAATACCAAGGATGCTGATTGTGGATTCGGGCACGATGAAACTATTAAGAGTTTTAATCCTTTCTTCCTCTATCTTGATATAGAGAGACCATATAAAAATAATATGTTCATTGGTGTAGTGGTAAGTATATTTTCTTTTCTTTATAGCAAGGAAAGGTGACCTAACAGAGTGTGGAAATTATTGAACAGCATCATTTATATCACAGTGAAAGCAAGATTCTGCTGAAAATGATCCAAAATCTTGCTGGAGCAGTACATCAACAGAGAAGTGCCCAATGCGCAGGCTGGGTTTAGAAGAGGCCATGGTACAAGGAATATTATAGCTAATGTTAGATGGATCTTGGCTGAAAGCAGAGAGTACAAGAGGGATGTCTATCTGGATTTCATTGACTATGCAAAGGTATTTGACTGTGTGGATCATAATAAACTGTGGCTGACTCTGAGGAGAATGGGAATCCCAGAATATTTGACTGTGCTTATGTAAAACCTATACTTGGACTAGAAGGCAGTTGTCAGAACAGAGCAAGGAGACACAGCATGGTTCAAAAAAAAGAAGGGTATAATCCAGGAAAGTGTTCTATATATGTAGAACAGATCATCCGGGAAGCTAAGCTATATGAGGAGGAATGTGGCAGAATTTGAATTCATCAATAATCTGTGTTATCTAGATGACACAAGTCTACTTGCTTAAACTGAGGAGAACCTGAGGTGCTTCTTGTAGCAGATCAAGGACTATAGCCTTCAATATGGATTGAAAGGCAACATCAAGAAAACAAATATTCTCACCATTGAGCTGATTGGCAGCATTATGATATATGGTGAAGAGATTGAGATTTTTAATAGCTTGTTTGCTTGGCTCCACATCAACACTTGTGTTACCAGCAACCAGGAAATTAAGAGATTAATTTCATTGGGAAAGTTGGCTGTCAGGGACCTCTCTGGAATACTGAAGAGCAACGATACCAGTCTGGAGATTAGAGTGCACCTGATACAGGCCATAGTCTTAGCAATTATTTGTTAATGCATCGGAGAACTGGACAATGACTAGAGATATGATTCCCTTGAGGTGTGGTGCTGGAGAAGATTGCGGAAAATACCAGTAACTAGTAGGAGAACAAACAGAGTCATCCTAGAGAGGGTAAAAAAATGCTGCTGTCTAGAGAAAGGATTCTGAAGCTTCGTCTGACATACTCTGCGCATGTAGCAAAGAGAGACCAGTCCTTGGATAGGGACATCATGCTTAGAAGGATGGAGGGCGGAGAAAGAGAGGAAGACCCTCAATGAGATGGATTGATACAATTACGAGGTAATGAGGGCCGGTGTGTCAGAGATAGTAAAGTTGTCACAGAATAGAGAGGTTTCAGGGCTTTTGTACCCAGGATCACTGTAAGTCATAAGCGGCTCGACGGCACATAACAACATCAATGTCCAACTTAGTCCAATCTCAAGTCTTTGATATTCATCATCAGTAAGTGTTTTAAGTATTCTGTTATTAATTTCTGTTACTGAATAATTTATAAAATAAAAGAGCGTTCACAAAGAATGTCATTGTATGGTAGCAGTGTTCATCAATATGCAATTATAGATACCTTATGTCAACAAGATCTTGAGCTGACTTTCAAGTTCCACCACTGCCAGTTAAAGTAGTATTCTTCCTTTCAATGTAACTGAAGGCTCTTTCTGTCTATTGTAAGCTATCTAGTTACATAAAGAAAGGTGATTAATTGATTAAGATGAATAAATTAATTTCCAAAGAGATGTACAAATCCAGATGTTCCTAATTAGCCTAATTTTCCTGGGATAACTAGGGAAAAAATCCTTTCTTATTAGGAATGATTAAGAGAACAATAACTGATTTTTTGGCAGCTCCCTACAAGATTATTAGAATCACCCTGAGGACCCAGATCAAGGAATTGCAAATTCATTAGAAAAAAACAAAACAACAAAAACCTCATAGCTAACTATATGTGATGACCTAAATAACAAGTTCTGTTTCTACTTAAAAATCTCAGCTTCCTAGGCTATTCAATTATCTTTGCCATCACGCTTTTTATATCTAATACCATTGACTATATACTATTTGACTTGAGATATGCCATGAATTTACATGATAACTGACTCATAACTGCTACATCAACCCAACGTAGCCTCTGTTACTAGCACAGAAAACTTAATTTATTTTGAACAACGAATTAAACATAAACTGAAGTCTAGGTAAAATATGCTAGAAACAAATTCAGTAGAAACATATGAACATAATGCACTCAGAATATGACTAAATAATTATGCAGAACAAATAATAGGAAATAAAATATTAAAATTGTGAATCAGTGTGATTGTCACAATAATTATTAAATAACAGGAGTATTGACATCAATGAAAAAATGATCTCCTTTATCACTATGAAAAAAATCAGTTCTAGCTGATAGAGAGAAGCTAACCTAACTCTGGTTTTCTTGCTTTCCTTTTATCCATCAGCTGATTAATTATAAACCTATTACTTATAGGTAAAAAAACAACAACAAAAAGCATATTTATATGGTCCCTCTACATCAAGATAGAGGGAGAAAGGATTAAAATTGTTAATAATTGCATCTGCCTGGATCCACAATCAACTTCCTTGGTATCAACAAGCAAGAGCTTGATATTACTTTGGGCAAATCTGCAATGAGGGACCTGTACAAAGTACTGAAGTGCTATATATGATGTTAGTTTGAAGACTAAAGTGTGCCTGAATCAGGACATGATCTTTTCAAGTACTAGCTATGCATGTGATCGCTGGATAATGAATGAAGATGTCAAAAGAATTGATGTCTTTGAGTCACGGTATTGGAGAGGAGTATTGAATATTCTATGGACTAAAAATTAATAAAGGCTGATATGTCTTAGAAAAGGTGCAGCTGGAGTGCTCCTTGGAAGCAAGGATGGCAAAATTTTGGTTTTCATAGTTTGGACATGTTGGGTGCTATAAGAGGTTATTTCTTAGAAAAAGATACGATGCCTGGAATGGTAGAGTATTAGCAAAAGAGAGGCAGATCCCCAATGAGATGGATTGACACAGTAACTGCAGCAAGGGGCTGAAGTCTGT
>NW_006399819.1:6758933-6765275 GCF_000299155.1 Elephantulus edwardii
GGTTTAACCCTTTCCAGGACAAATTTTAAAATTAAAAATATCAATTCTTTGATTCTTTTTAAAAATACCAATACAAAGCATCTTGTATACATGAGAGTCTTGGGTTGGTTTTAGATAATTGAATCATTAACTGCATAGTAGAATAAGGATAATCACAACCAAAAGTCTTCATATAATGTCTCCTTGAAGAGCAATTAAAAAGATTTCTAAAACATATATGAATAGTGATGAAGTCCTTGAGTAGTACAAATGGATAATGAATACAGCTGTTAATGGAATAGTAGAGGTTAGAAATCATCCAATAAAACCTCAGAAGGAATATCTGGTAAATTATATCTGAAAATAAACCAACAAAAACTTTCTGAGGCATAACTCTTCACTGAGACTGAATCAGCTCTATGGCTTTTATCTTTTTTTAAAACATATTAAGGCCAACAACAACAACAGCAACAACATTAAGGCCAAAGTTACTTTCTGACATTTAAAACTCAAAAATTCATAGTCACTTCTCTTGAGCTGATTCTAACTCATATTAACCCATCATTGTATTTCTAAGGCTATAAATCTTAAAAGGGAGAATTTTTAGCTTTCTCCTGAAAAACCACACAGAGAATGTAGCTTTTCTCTTCACAGTGTACTGCTACCAACTATGCCACCAGAGTTCCTGGCACATTGTGAAATTCACTGGTCCAGAGGTTTCCCATTTTAATCAGTATAAAAGTTAAAATCCTTTAAGTGAGAAATAGAGTGTCTCATAATTGTAACCCACCTTAACCTGTCACAGTCTCGGCATCAGCTACACTGGCCTCCCTGCTGCTCCTGAAACACTTCAGCCATGTGTGAACCTCATGGCCTCCTTAACTGTGCTTGTTTTACCAGATAGCACTGACTTCTCAAATAAAGCTGGGCCTCAATTAGTCCCCTCTTTGAGAGATTGGTCAAATTGCAATCCTCCATTAGACTACAATTCTCAAAAGTTAGTATGTTATCTGTTAATATTACATCAGTATTCACAGCAATTGGTATAATTCTAACACACAATTAAAATTAACTTAAATAAAAATTATATCATATACTTAGATATTTGCAAAAAATTTTTCAAGGAGAGGCATCCACTTCCAAAATGGTTTGCCTCTGGAAACTCTATGTAGGAACAGCGCTCAAGTCTTTCATTCATAGGGTCACTATGAGTCGTTTACGACTTGACGGCACCTAACAACAACAACAACAACAACAACAACATATTAAGTTGCAGATATATACTGTCAAGTCAGAACAGATCCATAGCTTACCTTGCATCAGGTTATTAAGTAGGCAATATGTATTTACATATATACTATATACATTGCAAACATATCTATTATATATGTGTATTGGAGAGAGATCTGGTGACCTAGCATTGGGTGTCACCAACCCAATGGCAAGTACCTCAAATGCACTAACTTCTTTGCAGAAGATGGACAATGTTCTCCTGTGTCATGTACAACCTCTGAAAAATCTACTGAAGAGTCAACTGTAAGTCGGTTCTGGTTTTCCAGCAATGAGTTGTTTTGATATATATCTGGAGAAGATATGTGTACTTTTTTGCATATAATATGAACATAAATTTGTAGAATATTTTAATATATCTTCTAATATGTCATCAAATGCATTGCAATGTAGTGACTCCATATAGCATATGTACTTGTATGTGTGTGTTTATAGAATAACTCAATAAAACAGATTGTTAGTATAATGGTTGTACAGTAAGATAAAGTGGAAAATGTCAAGAGCTGAAGAGGTACATATGTGACCTTTAATATTGATTATTCTGTTTGTCAGCTATGTGACAAATGATAAAACAGAAAAATATATTTAGAGGAGAGTACGAGGAGATTGAAAAGGCTAATGAAGCCTTCAATATGGATTTAAGCTCAACATCAAGAAAACAAAGATTTTTAGGTCTGGGCCGAATGGCAGCATCATGATAGACAATGAAGAGACTGAGATTGTTGTAGCTTCAGTTTTCTTGGCTCCACAATCAACACTCTTGGTACTAGCAGCAAGAAATCAAATGACAAATTTCATCAGGAGGATCTGCTATCAGAGACCTCTCCAAGTACTGAAGAACAACGATGTCAGTCTGGAGACTAAGGTGCAACTGATCCAGGCCATAGTCTTTGCAATTACTTGCTATTCATCAGAAAGCTGGACAATGACTAGGGATTATAGAAGGAGTATTAATTGATACCTTTGAGATCTGGTGCTGGAGAAGGGTATTGAATATATCAGGGACTGCTAGGAGAAAAAACAGGTTTGTCCTAGAGAGGGTGAGACCAAGCTGCTCCTTGCAGGCAAGGATTCTGAAGCTTCGGTTGACATATTAACATACTTTGTACATGTTACAAGGTGGGATCATTGCTTGGACAGGTATGTCACGCTTGAGAGGGTGGAGGGATAATGCAAGAGAGGGAGACACTCGATGAGTTAGATTGATTCAGTGACAGGGCAATGGAAGTAGGTGTATCAGAGACAATAAGATTGGCACAGGATAGAACAGGCCTTAGGGTTGCTGTACATCAGGTCTCTAGGAGTCACCAGCAACATGATGGCACATAACAGCAACAACAAAGAAAAAATGTCAGTTATTCTAGAAATTTTGCATTTTCTGATGTGCCACACCTTAGTTAGATTCAAAAATATGTTTAAATGAGGCTGTTACTATAAGTGGTTGTTAAAGTTTAGATGGGTTATAGGTTTAGCTCTTTACATTAATATGTTCTAATCTGTATCATTTTCTTGTCTTCATTCAGGTTTCTTCTCTTTTATTTCTGATTGTGTGGATTGATGACAACATTAGTAAAATAATCCCCCAAAAGCTTCATTAAATGTATGCAACTTCAAAGTCTAAAGAAGATCAGGAATCATCAAAATTTTTCTATAAAATGTCAAAAGAAAAATATCCAGGATACATAATCCTTGAGGTCTCTGTAGTAACTACTTAACATTGCCTTGACAAAACAGCCATGAAAATATCAATAGATCAAATAAATATGGCTGTGCTTCCATTTCTCCCATAGAATTTTCAGCCACCGGTTTTCATAATTGTTTATAATAGGTACCATCAAGCAAATTTTGCCTTATAGCAATTTCATATCAATAGAACAAAAGACTTGTGATTTAGCCCATTGTCTCTATTACTGTGTCAATCCATTTCTTTGAAAACCACCTTTTTAATTCATCATCAACTTTAACAAAATGAAATCCTTCTCAGAAGTGTGGTTTCTCCTGATTAGAGGACAAAGTATATGCCCCAAATACTTAAGACAAAGTTGTGCCATCCTCTCTTCTAAGAAATATTCTGGGTGTATACTCTAAGACAGTTTTCTTCATTTTTCTGACAGTCCATAATAGAATCAATATTCTTTATTTCAGTATGTTGTTGTTATTGTTGACTGCCATTGAGTTGAGCATGATTCATAGTGACCTTATGAACAAAAGGCCGGAAGCCTTTCTGTAACTATTGTCATTTATCAAAGTTTGTAGAGTTTTCATGGGCATCTTTTTTAGAAAGTGGATGCCACTCCTGTTCCAAAGCTTTGATTCTTTAGGGTTAAGGTCTTTTGTTCGTAGGGTCACTATAAATCATGATCAACTCAATGGCACTTAGCAATAACAAACAACAGCTTAGACTTATTAAACTTGAGGGAACTTTATCACAGAAAATTGTGTGACTTTGTAAAGATGACATTAAAAAGAGGACAAATTTGCTTTCAGACTAATCTGATGTCAGAGTCCATGTATTAAACGGTATTCTGTAAAACTTTACCAGGTATACTAAGTATTTTTGGAGTAAAATGAATTAAAATAGAAAAATATAGCATTCAATGTTTTCAGTTCTTTCTGATAGAAACTTTAAGATGCAATTATTAACAAGAATTTCTTTTAATTATTTTAAGCGCTTCTTCTCACTGTAAAAAAAACCAAACCAAACAAAACAAACTCCAAATGCTTAAGCTAATTATATTCTCTAATAGATGTGTGTTACAGTGAATAAATAAATAAAACTTAATTTTGTAAATTTGTCTTTTAAATTTTGTAATCAAAATATGTTTTTAGAGGAAAAATTATACAACTAACAACTTTTCTCTCATATTGTTTGCTCAAGAAAGAACAAATTTGTTATTTTAAAATAAGAGCATATAGAGTATCTAAACAATGCACCATTCTCTGTAGAATATATGTAGCTTTTTAAAAAAAATCACCAGGAGATGATAAAATTGATGAATTGGACCTTCTAAAAATAAAATCTTTATTCACATCACAATCTTCTCCAACAGGGTAAAAAAGAAACCCACAGACATGGAAAAATATTTGGCAAGGCCTTTAAGCTGTGGTGCTGGAGAAGAATATTGAATATACCATGGACTTCTTGGAAAACAAACAAGTTCATCCTGGGGCGGGTGAAACCAAGCTGCTCCTAAGAGGCAAATATTCTGAAGCTTCATCTGACATACTTTGGACATGTTGCAAGGCAGCTAAGTCCTTGGAGAGGGACGCCATGCTTGGAAGGTTAGAGGGACAGTGCAGGAGAAGAAGACTCTCGATTAAATGGATTGATTCAGTGACTAGGGTAATGGGGGTAGGTGAGTTGGAGACAGTAAGATTGGCAAGGGATAGAGCAGGGTTTAGGACTGTTGTACATAGGGTTGCTATGAGTCGCAGACGACTCGATGGCACATAGCAAAAACAACAACATATCTGATAAGGGACTTATATCTAAAATTTATGGAATACCTCAGGACCTCAACAAGAAAAAGACAACACAATTACAAAATGGAAACAAGTTATGAACAATCATCACTTTGCCAAAGAGAAAATTCACAAGACCAACAAACAAATGAAGAAATGTTCGAAATCTCTAGTTATCAGAGAGGTGCAAACTAAAACAACAATGAGATATCATCTCACCCCAGAAACAACAGTGAAGTTCAACAGAGCAGTAGGCAAAAAAATCTGATGAGGATGTGGAGAAATTGGAACTCTCATTCATTGATAGTGGGAATAAAATGATATAATGATTTTGGAAGGCTTTTTCTAAATGTTTGCAAAAGAAGTACCATTTGACTCAGCTATCCCACTACAGAGCATATACCCTAAAGCAATCAGAGCCATAATGCAAACAGATGATGCACAGTCATGTTTATTGCAGCATTATTAACAATAGGGGAGAGATGGAAACAGCCCAAATGCCCCTCAACAAACAAATGGATTGAACACTGTGGTACATTTACACAACTGAATATTATGCATTATTTAAAAACAGTGAACACTATACAACATGGATAAGTCTGAAATGCATTATGCTGAGTGAAATATCTCAATCACAAAAAGAAAAACACTACATAAGATAGCTATTGTAAAATAGGAATGACATAAAAGGGAGAACAGGTGAAGAGTGGATAGAAAATGAAGACATCACTGGAATAAAGGAAGGAAAGTATTAAAAAGAATGTTTGATCAGGAATTATATGTAGGACAATTATCAATCTGGACCAAAAAGTATCTTACAAAGTGAATTGAAATAGGGTAAAAAAGAAAAATGTGCATTAATAAGGACTGGTCTCTCCTAATATCCAAAGTAGGTGACATGGAGTTTCAAAATCCTTGCTCCCAAGGTTTTACACTCTCCAAGACAGAACTATTTATTCTTCTGGCAGTCCATGGTATGTTTAAAAGTCTAATCCAATGCCACATCTAAAAGACATCAACTCTTCTGTCATCCTTAGTCATTGCCCAGCTCTTCGCTTTCTAGCAAGTAATTGTGAAGAAGACCAAAGCCTGGATCACACACACCTTAGTCTCTAGACTCACATCATTGTTCTTTAGTACTTTGGAGAGGTACTTCCAAGGAGACTTCCCCAGTGCATTTTGTCTTGATTTTCAGAGTGCTGATGCCAATAGTGTTGATAAGGAGATAAGCAAGCTGAAATTGTTAGTAAGCTCACTCAATCTCTTCATCTATCATGGTGCTACCAATTGGCCAGCGGTGACAATTTTTGTCTTCTTGATGGTGAGCTTCAAGTCATATTGAAGACTACAGTCCTTAACTTTCTGCAGCAAATGCTTCAGGTTCTTTTCCATTTCAGCAAGCAAGGTTATGTCACCTGCGTAACATAGGTTGTTGATGAGTCTTCCTCTAATCATTTGAATTGTGGAAGAGCCAGTTCTCATGTGCTCTGGCCTCTTGATTAGTGGTGAGAGTAGGCTGGGAACTTCTCCTTGCAGCCAGTGAGAGACTGGGGAGGGATTTATATAACTATCTATATAAGTATCTATATCTATCTATCTATCTATCTATCT
>NW_006399819.1:6765375-6774759 GCF_000299155.1 Elephantulus edwardii
TCTCTTCCTCCCATGGCACTACCAAAGACGCATGGCCTTTGGGTCAACACAGTTCTCTATGGACTAAATCACCAGAGCTCCCTCTTTTGGTGCTGCTATAACAGGAACGCAACAAGTGAGCTCTGGTGACCTGGCTGATAGGGAGTCAGTCGTGCTGCCAACTCTAAGGCAGGTGATACTTGAAGGTAATGCGTTTCTGAGTGACAATGAGTTTCTGAGTTTATTTACTCAATTTAAGTGACTTTCTTTCATTTCTATTGCGTAAGAGAGATGCACAGTTGACTCACACGTAGGAGGAGATTGCCCATCTTTTCTATGTGGGGATGCGGGTGGGTTGATTCCTTATTAACTATACCATCAAGGAAGTCTTAATTCAAAATATTAATTCTGTTGTTATTTATTTCTTAAGTGTCAGATTTTATTCTTACAAGTTCTCAGAACTTGGTGGAATCTTTTTTCCATGATGTAAAAGAGATAGAAGGAACTTCACGTAATAAAGAGAACCTGCATTGGCATAGCTTTACCCTCTCCTCCCGCCAGAAAACGTATAGAAGCATCAGATAGAGTAAAAAACCCAACAAAAGTGAATTTAGTTGCCCTGTTAAACTTTGCCACTGTTACTGGAGTGAAATGGTACGTCATTGTGGTTTTGATTTGCATCTCTCTTATTGCCAGTGATTTTAAGCATATCTGTCTATCTATCATCTATCTATCTATCTATCTATCTATCTATCTATCTATCTATCTATCTATCTATATCTATCTATCTAACTATAACTCTATGTATTCTATATCTAACTATATATAACTCTATGTATTCAGACAAGTTTGGAAGCTGGAGTGGCATCCACTTCAGAATTAATTGTATTTAAAATTAATATTTCCCATATGGTACATCACTTTTCTGTCATTTCACTGTACTTAGGTAACTTAGGATTCCTGTGATACTAAACAGTGCATCAATTGGCATAAAGGTTACACACAGTTGACAATGTCTGGTACAGTATACAGATTAAGACAGACTTGGAAGCAGGATGTCTGGTACAGTATACAGATTAAGATAGACTTGGAAGCAGGAATGACATCCACTTCCTAAACATGCCTATGGAGCCTCTATGAACTTAGAGAAAAGACTTTTTTTTATTAATTTCAATGAATATTTACAGAGATCTCGGATTTCCATTCATTCATTGTTGCACTTTTCTCCCCGCCCAACCACCCCCACCCCCAGTTCACTCTTCTCTTTGAAAAGTAAAAGAAACATTTCTTCATTGGTATACAATCCCTCTACACCCCCACCCCCAACTGAGTATACTCTACTCTGCAACCTTAATTCCGGACTCATGATAATCATAATGCATTTTAATACATTGCTTTTAAACTTCTCTCCCTCATCCATTTCAATGCAGTATATATAATTCATCCAGTTTTTCTCATTCTTACCCCAACCCTGATGTCAGTCCCATTCTACAGCAGTGGCATTATGCACTGTTTGTCCTTTTGTGACTGAGATATTTCACTCACCATAATGTCCTTGAGGGTCACCCATTTTGAATAGTATTGCATGAGTGCCTTGTTTTTCAATGCAGTGTAGTATTCCATTGTGTGAATATACCACAGCTTCTCTATCCATTTGTTTGTCGATGGGCACTTATGTTGTCTCCTACTCTTTGCCATTGTGAACAAAGCCACGATAAACATGGGTATGCATATGTCTACTTGTTTGGTGGTAATGGTCTCTTTAGGGTTTATTCCCAGTAGTGAGATTGCTAGGTCAAATGGTATCTCTATTTGCAACTTTTTTGAGAAAGTGCCACACCGCTTTCAGCAGTGGTTGCACCATTTTACACTTCCAGTGAAGTGTGTAAGTCTTCCAGTCTCTCCATAACCTCGCCAGCATTTGTTGCTTGCTGTTCTGTTAAATTTTGCTAGTCTTACTGGGGTGAGATGATATCTCATAGTTGTCTTGATTTGCATCTTTTAGA
This sequence comes from Elephantulus edwardii, assembly GCF_000299155.1. Taxonomy (NCBI): domain Eukaryota; kingdom Metazoa; phylum Chordata; class Mammalia; order Macroscelidea; family Macroscelididae; genus Elephantulus; species Elephantulus edwardii. The sequence continues at coordinate 6,767,361 of NW_006399819.1, forward strand.
GCAAGGGATATTGAATATTTCTTCATGTGCTTGTTGGCCATCTGAATGTCTCCTCTGTCCATGTCCTGTGCCCATTTTTCGATTGGATTATTTACCTTTATCATGTTGTGGTGCTCAAGTATTTTATAAATTCTAGATATAAGTCCCTTATCTGACATGTCATTACCAAATAGTTTTTCTTAGTCTGTGGCTTCTCTTTTTACCTCATTGGAGAAGTTTTTGAATGTGCATAGGAATTTGATTCTTAGAAGGTACCATTCATCTATTTTATCTTCTTCTGGTTGTAGTTTTTTCAGGATACTTGGAAGACTGTTTATGTTGTGGATTAGGACTACTAGAGTTCTTTCAAGCCTGAGAAAAGATAATTTTTATAGAACTGCGTTAGTGTCTTTTTTTTATAGGTTAATCCCTTGATGACACTTAACAACAACAGCAACATATAAAGCCTGGCTGTTGTCTCCATTTTGTAGTTAGGTGAACTCTGTACGATGGAACTCTTGTTTTGGTTGAGGATCTGTGTGGATTGTGTGGTTGTTTTTTTCTATTCTTTTTTCTCTATTTCTTCTACTGAAATAACTTAGAGTTTCTGCGATGATGGACAAGAGGGCCATTGGTGTGTCAAACACCATAATTGGCTACCCATAATGAGTAGATTTTGTTGGAGCTCCCAGAGTGAATCAGGTTTGGAAGTAAGATTGGAATCCACTTCCTAAACTATATGCCTATGGAAAGTCTAAAAACTTGGAGAAATGATGATAGTTACAGAAAGTCTTCAGGTCTTTTTTAATTTTCTGTTTCTTTATGTATCGTTCCCTCATGTGTACTCAGTTTATATTCTGGACAAATCATTAAAGAAGTAAGACTCTATGAAGAAACATGTGGCATCAGAATAAAAGGAGATTGAAGAAGCAGCAGAATGCTCCCAGATGGGTGCTTTTGGGAGGTGAGAGCCAATGAGAAAGCATGATTATGGAGGAATTTTGAATGAAAGAGCTCATGGAGTTTGAACTATGTTCTTGTTCTTAAATTTGTTAGGGCCTAAGGGCCTGTTTTTAATTGTTTTTGTTCAAACATTCTTCTAGGTAGTATAGCCCTGGTCTGTCCACTTGCTGTACTCTTGGTTGCTGTGATACTGAACACTATGACACTGATGTGTCAAATGTGATAATGGTCACTCATGGTGGACAGTGTTTAGTGGAGTTTTCCGATTAAAACAAGCTTGGAGGCTGAAGTGGCATCCACTTCCAAACATCTTGCCTCCAGAAATCCTATGAACCTGGAGAAAGGATGAAAGTTACACAAGTGTTCAGGTCTTTAGTTCATAGAGTCACTATAAGTTGCCTATGACTTGACAGTTCTTAACAATAACAACTACAAATATAGACCTTTTCCAGTTATTTGGACAGATAGTTGTCTTCCAGACTTCTTGACACCACCTGGTGAGCAAGTCCAGGGAAACAACTGTTTGTTGTAATGCATCAGTTGGTATGCTATAAATTCCTGGGGCCTTGTTTTTTACTGATTCATTTAAAACAGCTAGAACTTCCTCCCTCATAACCATTGCCTCTTGATCATAGGTTGTTTCTTAAAATTCTTCTGTGTCAGCCAATTCCTTTTGGTACAGTGACTCTGTATATTCCTTCCATCTTCTTTTAATGCATCCTGTATCATTTAATATTCTGCTCATAGCATCCTTAGGTATTGCAACTCAAGGCTTGAATTTGTTCTTTAATTCTTTCAGCTTAAGCAATGCTGAGTGAATTTATCCCTTTTGATTTTCTGACTCTAGTTATTTGTACATTTCATTATAATACTTTGCTTCACCTTCTCATGTTATCTTTTGCAATCTTCTGCTCAGCTCCTTAACTTTTTTATTTCTTCCCTTAGCTTCAGCTTCTCAGTGCTCTAGTGCAATATTCAGAGTCTCTGCTGACATCCATCTCGGTCTTTTTTTCCTCATCTGTCTTTTTAATGATGTTTTTCATTCTTCTTGAGTGCTATTTTTTAATTCACTTTTAAATTTTAATTGTGTTTTGAGTGACATTTTAAAGAGCAAATCAGTTTGCCATTGACACATTTATATAAATTTTGACTGATGACTGTTTAAAGTCCCTACAATGGAAGAGTGCTCTTCTTGTCCCCTCTATATTTTCTGTTTCCATCCATCCTTCAGTCTTACCCCTCATTTCCTTCTGAATTTTCTCCCTTGGAAAACATTGTCCCTTTGAACATGTTGAGTTGATTATTCTAAGAAGTACATACCTCTCTAGTAATATTGTTTACCTTATATACGTGTTTATTGTTTGACATCAATATTTTTATACTGTTTTATGTACAAAGTTTGTATACATTGTTTTTCATGTGAGATCTTTCCCATTTGCTTCACCCACATGTCCATTTACCCATCATATTGTGTGACCCTGTGATTAACAACCCCATCTCCTGTCTATCCTCACACTTCTGCTCCCACTCTGCTCTGCTTGGATCCTCGTATTCATTCTGCAGTAAGGGTCTTATGCAATATTTGACCTTATGAGATTGAGTTAGTTCACTTAGCATAATGCTCTCAAGTGCCTCAAAAGTTAGGTAGGAATTTACAAGATTGTTGTTCCTGCGTGCTACATAGCAGTCCATCATGTGAATGCATGATAGTTTCATAATCCATTCCATTGTAGTTGAATATTAGATTGTTTCCGTGTTCTTGCAATGGTGAATAACGCTGCTATGACCATTGATGTACATATTTCGGTGTGTGCCTCAGTTCTCATTTTCTTGGGGAATATTCCAAGCAGGGGAATAGCTGGATCACGTGGAATTTACATGTTCATGTTTTCGAGGAAATAACAAACTGCCTTCCAGAGTGATGTACCATTTTACAATCCCATCAACAATGCATAAGTGTTCCTATCTTGCCACATCCTCTTCAACATTTATTACTTGTTGTCCTGTTTAACTTTGCCACTGCTACTGGAGTGAGATGGTATCTCATTGTGGTTTTTATTTGCATCTCTCTTATTGTCAGTGATTTTGAGTATTTTTTCATGTGTCTGTTGGCAATCTGAATATTTTCCTCTGTGAAAAGTCTTTCCATTTCTTTTGCCCATTTTGTAATTGTGTTATCAGTCTTTTTCTTGTGGAGGCCCTATAGTACTCTTTAAAGTGTTGCTATGAGGACCTTGTCTGAAATGGAATTGCCGTTTTTTTTTAATTTTTATTTTGCAGTCAGTAGGTTTGGTTTTTTGGTTTTTTTGTTTTTTTCCCGACTCTATTGGAAAAGTTTTCACGTACACAGGGAATTAATTTTTCGAAGGTCCCATTAATCAATTTTATCCTCTCCAGATTGAGCATTTCTGGTTTTGGCAGCATTTGGCAGTCTGTTTATACTATACAGTAGGCCATGTAACTTTGAACTTAGTTTATCTATGATGAACTTCATGGTTTTAGGCTTTACTCACAGGTATCTGATCCACCTTGAGGTGATTTTTGTTTATGGTGTGAGATGTGGATACTGTTTCAGCTTCCTACAAGTAGCAGGCCAGTTTTGCCAGCACCTTTTAGTGAAAAGTACGCCATTTCCCCTTTGATAGATTTTATTTCCTTGTCGAATATCAGTTGAACATAGATAGCCAGGCTCATTTTTTGGTTCTCAAATATGTTCCATTGGTCTACGTGCCTGCCATTGTACCAGTACCATGTTGTTTTAGTTACTGTCGCTGTTAATAAGTTTTGAGGTCAGGGAGTGCTATGCCTCCCACTTCATTTTGGGTTTTCAGAAGGGCTTTGCTTATTCATGGTGTCTTTCCTCTCCAAATAAACTTGAAAATTTCCCTTTAAATTTCCTTGAAAAATGAATTTTGTCTGTTCATTGGGATTGTGTTGAACATGTAGCTTGCTTTTGGTAGGATTGCCATTTTCACAATATTTAATATTTCATAATATTGAGTAATCCATGAACAGGACACATTTTCCCATTTTTTAGGTCTTCTATTGTGTCTTGAAGAACAAATACTCAGAGAGGATATATCATCAATTCTACATAAGTTATTTCAAAAAATTGAAAAAGAAGGAATATTACCAGAATCTTTCTATGAAGCAAGCATATCCTTAATACCAAAAGTAGGCTAAGACATTATCAAGAAAGAAAATTACAGACTAATATCTCTCATGAATATAGATTCAAAACTCCTTAACACATTTAGCCATTAGAATCCAATAGCACATTAAAAAATCATAATGACCAAGTGGGATTCATGATAATTATGCAAGTATAGTCCAACATATGAAAAGCAATCAATATAATTCACCACATTAACAAAGTAGATAACAAAAACCATATGATCTTAGCAATGGATGATGAAAAAACATTTGACAAAATCCAGCACTCCTTCCAGGTAAAAACACTCAGCAAAATTGGGATAGAAAGTAATTTTCTCAACATTGTGAAAAGCATATTTGTAAAACCAAGAGCCAGTATCATTCTCAATGGAGAAAGACTAAAAGCATTTTCCTTCTTAACAAGGACCAGACAATGATGTCCACTGTCACCACTTCTATTCGATATTGTATTGACTGTTGACTAAGGCAATATGACAAGAGAAGGAAATAAAAGTCATTCAAATTGGCAAAGAGCGGGTTAAACTCTCACTATCTGCAGATTATAAGATAATATATACAGAAAACCCCAAGGACTCAATAAAAACAAAACACTGTTAGAGCTAGTGGACCAATTTAGTAGAGTGGTGGGATGTAAGATCAATATCCAAAAATCAGTGGGATTCTTTTTTTTTGTCAATTTATTCTTTTTGACATGAATCCACAATTAACATTCATAATAACAGAAGTTAAGAAATAACAAGATGGGTTGCATTGGGACATCTCTCAAGTGCTCAAAAATAAGAATGTCAGTCCCAAGACTAATTTGTGCCTGATCCAAGGCATAGTATTTTCAATTATTTCTTTAGCATGTGAATGTTAGACAACAAATAAATATGACGGAAGTATTGATGCCTTTGAATTTTGACATTGAAGGATAGTACTGAATATGGCTGCCAAAAATAAAATATAAAAATAACTAAAACCAAGTGTGTCTTGGAGGAAGTGAAACTAGGGTTCTTCTTAAAGGAAATGATAGCAAGACTTCATTTCACATACTTCGGTCATTTTGGGTCTTCACTCCTTCACTGCTGCACCATTTTCTCTACCCTCCTCCCCAGTTTGTTCTTCTTCCCCCACCATCCGAATGTCTGTTTTAATTGTCCAATTGCCACAGTGCTTGTCAAAGTCAGTTCTGATTAATCTCCTTTGTCAATGTGTCCTTTGCCATTCCCTATCACTCCTCCCTGAGAGAGACTTCACCCTAATTCATAAGGAAAAGGGGATGGCGTATTCTCTTAGCTACTTCCTGCTGAAAAGGGACACTGTGGGTTTCAGGGTGAAGATCTTCTCTCACTACTCTAAAGGGCCCCTTTGGCAGTAGGAAACACATAGACTATTATGGAGATTGATTTTGGAATTTAGATGCACTGTTATTAATTGTGCTTAGCCGTACATGTTCATATCCTTGAAGATGTATCATGGGGAGTTTGCAACCTAGAAGACACAAATTTAACTAACAAGTTATAAGTAGAGAATTCCAGTCTTGCCTCATATTGTCCAACATTTATCGCTTACCGTCCTGTTTGCCTCTGCTTCTGGGGTGAGATGCTATCTCATTGTCTTTGTGATTTGCATCTCTCTTATTGCCAGTGATTATGAGCATTTCTTAATGGTGTTGTTGGTCAATTGGATATCTTCCTTTGTGAAAAGTCTTTCTATGTCTTTTTTCCATTCTGTGGTTATCAGTATTTTCCTTGTGGAGATCCTGTAATATTTTGTAAATTTTTGTCATAAAACCGCTGGCTGACTGGAATTGCCAAATGTTTTCCCCTAGTCTGTAGATTTTTTCACCTTACTGAGAAAAAAAAATTGATGCACACGGGGACTTGTTGTTGTTAAGTGTCTTCGAGTCGCAGGCGACTCATAGCGACCCTATGAAGGAGAGTCCTCAACACTTGGGTGTCTTTCACCCTCTCTCCAAGTTCACAGGGTTTCCGGAGGCAAGCTATTATGAAAGTGGATGCTACTCCTCCTTCCACGCTTGTTTAATAGGGGAGCTCCACCCCACTCTCTGTCCGCATTGTGTAACTAGCCAGTATTACATTTGACACATCAATGTCACAGTATTCAGCCTCACAGCAACCACAAGTGACCACTGTATGGCAACTTGTACACTAGGGCTATACGACCTAGAGAAATGTCTGAACAAAAACAATGAAAGACAGGCCCAAGGGCCTTACAGTGTCTTCCCAGCCCGCCAAACCCAAATGCTGGCAAACTCCCTGCCCTAGATCCCCAGTTCATCTGGCAGGTCCGCCCTGCCAACCACACAGGGACTTAATCTTTAGAAATCCTCATTCGTCTACATCCTCTCCTGGTTGTGCACTGCTGACCGTGTTTGTCAGCCTATTTATACCATAGGTGAGGCCTTCTAAGGTTAGCCCCATTTTGTCTCTTATGATCTTTATGAATTTGAGCTTTACCCCTAGGTCTCTGATTCACCTTGAGTTGATTGATTTTTACTTTTTTTTAATATGGTGTGGGAGGTACACAGTGTTTCAGCTTTCTTCAGGTAGGTGTCCAGTGGGATTCTTCTACAGTAACAAAGAGAACTCAGAAAAGGAATGCAAACAAGAAATACCATTTACAACAGGCAATCACAAACTGAGGTACTTGAAAGTGGACCTAAGTAGAGACACAAAAGACCTAGATTAAGAAAACTATTGAATGATGTTCTTGACAATTGATAAAAAAAATCTCATCTGGTCTTTGTTCATTTGTGTCCAAGGCCTCAAACTTGTTTCTGAGTCAGTTTTAAAATTCAGACGGGAAGTCAAATTTTGGTTTCTGAGGATTTAATTTAACATATTTTACCTTTTGTTGAATTTGCATATGAGTAGTTGATGTTCTGTTCCACAAATAGCACCTGACCTATTTTTTAACAGGTGATATTGAGCTTATCCAATTATTATTTCCACATGTGTAATCTATCTGATTCCTGCACATAACATAAGGTGAAATCCATGTTTATAGTCTGAATTTATGCTTTAGTATAAATATAATATTTGATACCAAAGAAATCCTATCATAATTCAATAGTAAAATTCATTCATTGATTGTGAACTATCACTGTGATTCTCTCATCAATGTGAATGTTGTGTTGTTGTTGTTATGTGCCGTCGAGTCGCCTGCGACTCATAGCGACCCTATGTACAACATCCCTAAACTCCACTCTGTCCTGTGCCAATCGCACTGTCTCTGACACTCCCATCCCAATTATCCCAGTCACTGAATCAATCCACCT
>NW_006399819.1:6778994-6780628 GCF_000299155.1 Elephantulus edwardii
GGGGTAATAGGGGTAGGTGTGTTGGAGACAAAAATGATTGGCACAGGATAGAGCAGGGTTTTAGCAGTGTTTAGGTCACTATAAGTTGCAGACAACTCAATGGTGCTTAACAACAAGAACATAAATATTTACTCTATACTTCTACCACAATAACGATAAAGGGTTAATTTGCACTAGCAATTTGAACAGATATTCTCTTGGAAAGTGATTAGAAGTGGAATGTCTAAACAAATACTTAAAGGCTTGGTAAATTGCTAAATGTATTATCTTAGCAATTAACATAACTTCTATAAGCCTTAGATTATCAACCTTTAAAAGAAGCATAAACTTAAAGCCCATAGAAGTTGTGAGAGAAGTATATCTAAAAATACTAAGTATGACGTCTGATTCATACTAAATGCACAATAAATGTTAGTTCTTTATGCTATTTATGAAGGAATTATTCACTTGGAAAAATATACTGAAAAATAATCTCATTTCTTATGTTGTTATTGTGTACCATTGAATCAGATCCAACCCATAGCACAACCTCCGGCGAATTTTCAGAAGCAGTTAATTGTAGAGGAGAACATTGCCTAGTCTTCTCCTGTGGAGCAACTGGCAAATTCCAACCATGCACAAATGAGATTACAGTGCAGCATCTTGCCTTTAGGTCACATATTTCTTTTACTGGGCATAAATATCATATTTTGCTTGAAGTCACCATGATTAAGGAACTGATTCAATGATAACAAGCTATTGTAATAACATTAATATTCTTAATATTTAAAAGTAAATATAATGTTGTCTTTTTATAACATCTGCAACTGAGTTCTCTGATCACAAGTACAAGTTTGAGACACTGAATACTAAGGATTAAAGACTAGATGAATTGTTTGATGACATTAAGAATATCATTCATAAAGAGAACAAAATGTCATTACGAAGACAGAGAAAGAAAAGGGAAGAAAGACTAAAATTGATGTCAGAAGAGACTGAAAATTTACAATAGAGGTTAGATAAGTCAAAACAAGGGAAATAAATGGTACAGTAAAAAAGATAAGCAGAATATTTCCAAAGGCTACTTGAGAAGGTAAAGCAAAGTATTAGAATGTGCAAAGAGTTGGAGCTGAAATATAAAAAAGGAAGACCTGCTCAACATTTCTCAAACTGAAAGAACTAAAAAGCAAATTCAAGCCTCAAGTTGCAATACTGAGAAATGCTCTGGGAAAAATGATGAATGATCTAGAAAGCATCCAAAGAAGGGAGAAAGAATATTTGAAATAACAGTACAAAAAAGAATATTGTGACATTGAAATATTTCAAGAAGTAACATAAAGATCCAATGGTGATTAAGGAAGAAGTTCAAGCTGCATTGAAGGCATTGGCAAAAAAATGCATACTGCATTGAAACAATAAGGGAGTGAACTGTTTAAAAGGGATATGTGATTAGGCACTATTATCATGACAAGAGTCCAGAATGAAGGCTGCACAGTGGAGTGAACTTGGGGGGAGGGATTGTATAAAAATGAAAGAATTTTTCTTTCACATTACAAAGAGAAGAGTGAATTGGAGAAAAGGGGGTGAGAAGAGAGTAAAGTGCAAAAATGATGAATGGAAAATTAAGTCTCTGTAAACTTTCATTAAAAGTAATT
>NW_006399819.1:6781503-6784143 GCF_000299155.1 Elephantulus edwardii
TCATTCATTTTTGCACATTTTCTTCCCTACCTCCTTTTATTCCCTCTACCCCCAGTCCACTCTGAAATGTACTGCTTGTTCAAGATTGTTGTCATACATATAATTTCTAACCATACATTCCTTTTGGACAGAAAAAATTAAAATTAATATTTTACAAGAAAGCTAACCACAAGAAGAAAACAAAAACTCTGGGGCAATAGGGAATGTCATGGTAAGTAGAGATAAAACTGAAATTGTCAGTGATTTCACCTTGCTTTTGTTGATCCAAAACCAACACCGTTGGCACCAAAGGTTAAGAAATCAAAAGCTGTTTTGCATCGAGAAAGTCCATTGCCAAAGGACCTCTCCAAAGGATTGAGGAATAATGATATCAGTATGAAGATTAAAGCGTGTCTGATTCAAGCCAGAGTCTTTTCAACTACTTGCTATGCATCTGAGAGCTGGACAATGAATGAGAATGACAGTAGAAGAATCAATTCCTTTGTCGTGTGGTGTTGGAAAAGAGTACTGAATATTCCATGGATTTTCAAAAGAACAGAAGAACATATCTTGGAGAAACTGCAACCAAAATCTTCCTTAGGTGAAAAGATAGTGATGTTGGTCTCACATATTTTTGACAAATTGTTAGGAGAGATTATTCCTTGAAATGGGAAATCATGCTTGGAAAGGTGGAGGGAGAGTCAGTGAAGGACAGGAATAACCTCAATGGAGTGGATTGATTCAGTGTCTGCAGCAAAGACCTAAAAAATGTGTAGAGGATGGTATCGATGGTGCAGGATAAGACAGAGTTCAGATCTAGAGTTTGAAAGGTTGATGTCATACTCGGCTAGAGGTTACTTAACAACAATTATCTGTTTAAAGTTTTCATAGGATGCAAATAAACCACTGTTACTTCATCGGAGATTATTATTTTTAATACTGTTATTATTGTTGTTATGTACCATGGTGTTAGAACCTGCTCAGCTGAACCTCCAATAGGTTTTCAAAGGTGGGGCATGGGGGAAAGGCATAGGAGATGTTATCTCCAGCAGAGCACTTGGTGGGTTTGCCTTTAGGTTGGCAGTGCAATTCCTTGCCAGGGAGCTTCCTGGGTTGTTTTTTTTTTTTAATATTAGTTGTAATATTTTTGACAAATTGTTGCATTTGGCCTGCTGTAGTTTAGACTATTGTTAAGGCAGCCACATCCTGAAATACCTACGCTTTCTCTATCACAATGCTTCCTGTGTATGTCAGTAAGCTGCTCATATCAGCAAGCTACTTCATTCTATTTTTTTTCTTTTTCATCCATCTTACCTTGTTTCAATTTCCTCAAGTTAATCAAAGAAATGTTTCTTCCTTTAAGTGGCTTGTTTAAAGCACCTTGTTATGTCAAGCTAAGTAATGCCATTTATAAAAGAAGAGGTGCTTTGCTTGTCCAAGGAAAGAAAAAAAATCCCCTTGCAAACTGACAGGTACTCCTGTTTGCTGACTAGCTGAATTTAAATTGGCTTGTTTGGCATACATCTCCCTGAAAGAGCCTCTCTCTGTAGCGTGTGCTGCTGCTGACAACGCTGCTCTGCATATGCATGCCTTTAATAATTGCTGCTAGGATATATATGTATTGGCTTGTGAGTCTTATTTTTTTTTCCTTAGGATACAATTTAAAGTGCTATATTCTATCGAGAAAGTAACATCTGGGTGGACCATTTGTGTGTTTACTACTGTAGGTTGGACCAGATTATTGATTCATCACATGGCATTATGATCATTTATCCCTCAGGAGTTACTGGTATATTTGGAAAATTTAAGGGAAAATTTACTTCAATATGATAACTCTTCCTCTCCCCTTCTTCTTAATTAGAGACTTTAGAAAGAGATACTTTTTTTCTCTATTTCTATGCTGGTAGCATAATCTAGCCCTCCATCATAGTCTCCCATATAGTCACTCAAATATGTTCTGAAAAGGAAGGAAATCTTATCTTGGAATAAATAATATAACAGAAAATGAGGGTTAATAAAAATAAATTCAAGAGATAGGAAATATGACTAGAGGTAACACATTATTATAAGCCACAGACAGTAAGGAAAAACACATACAACTCTTTAGGGTTTGCCATCACACCAGGCTTTCATTAATTAAGGAGTTTAGGAATAATTTTAACATTAAACCTCTACAGAGTAATATGAATTAAGATTGGGTAGTCATATACACTACTTTTGGAGAATAAGCTGCAGTTCGTGTACCATGTTGCTCCAATAAAGCCCAGATTTAAACAAACTCAAAATACTTCCTTTGACTTGTAAACGTAAATGGAAAAAATATCAATAATAAAATTCCAAGGAGTTTATTTCATTTTACTTTTTCACACATGAAGCTTATTTTTATTCTATCAGCAAAATGCAATCACTTCTTTTGCTCTGTTGTTACACCATAGCTTTATCTCTTTTGTTGCTGTGGTGGTTGTTATAGACTACAGAGTCGAATGTGATTCACAGCAACTCTATGAACAGCAAGTCTGAATCATGCCCTATTTTGTGCTATTCTTACCATCTCTGATATAATGGGGCCCAATGCTAGACTTACTGTGTCCATCATCTCATTGAAGTTCTTTTCTTTTGAAACAGTTCTAATTTCAATCAAGAACAATGTGACATCAGCAA
>NW_006399819.1:6786883-6789460 GCF_000299155.1 Elephantulus edwardii
TATTGTATTCATTATATTGTTAGAAAATTTACACATTCTGTGTTATCACACTTTCTGAGAATTGGTGTAAGAATTGGATCTTTTCCAGTCTATTGATCAGGTAGCTGTCTTCTAAATTTCCTGGCACAAACCGGTAAGCATTTCAAGGTCCACATTTGTTTGTTGAAATATGTAAATTGGTATGCCATCAATTCCTAGGGACTTTTTTTGCTTTTTGCTAATGCCTCCAGTGCACCTTGCACTTCTTCCTTCATTACATTGGTTCCCGTTCATATGCCACTTCCTGAACTATTTCTATGTCATTTCTTTTTGGTACAGTAACTCTGTATTCCCTCCTTCTTCTTCTGAAGTTTCTTTGATCATTCAAGATTTTGCCCATAGCATCTCTCAGTATTAAAATTCGAGGCTTGAATTTCTTTTTAATTCTTCTGGTTTGAGAAATACCAGTAACATTATAACTTGTCTTTTGAGTTTACTTTTTTCTCTTATCTCCTTTTGGTTTTCTAATTCCGGCTTCATTGTAATACTTTGTTTTGTCTTCTCTAGCTGATGTTTGAAATTTTCTGTTCCCTTCTCTTTTTTTCACATTTTGTTCTTTCTTTTTAATTCATAATTTTCTAGGGCAATTATCAGAGTCTGTTATAACATCCATTTGGTCTTTACTTTCTTCTCTATATTCATAACAATGTTTCTAGAAGCACATTAATCTTTTTCATGTAACCCATCACCCAACATAATCATGTCATTTATATTTGTTCAAAAGAGATGTTCCTTGAGTTCTTAGGGTTATGATTCAGTTATGAAATAGAAACTAACAATGTGCTGCAATTGTGGAAACATGGCACAAACACTTGATAGCTATTGTTATTGTCGTTTGTATATATCCTTGAGTTGGAGCTGACTTCTAAATGATTTCCTAATGGGTTTTCACAGGCTATAAATTTGAACCATCAGCCTTTGGGTTGACAGTCAATACTAGTAAATCAGAGTTCCATAACACTTGATTAGTTAATGGTAATAAAGAAATAATAGACTTCATATGTGTTTGAAATTTTTGAAAGGCCTAATAAGTTCATATATTTAATTATTATTTCAAAGTTGTGGAAAATTTTTAAGAAATGTAAATTATTTTTATAATAAAGATTCTATGTTAGACTACACTGTGTTTTTGTTTGTTCCAATGATCTTCCAAGATTTTAAAACAATTTTGTAAGGATAAAAGTTGCATTATGAACATGATCAGCCACTTTAATTTGTGTGTAATATTAATACAGTCTCATTAAATATAGGCTATATCATAAGCTTCACAGGAGCAAGATTACCTGTATTTGTGTGTGTGTGTGTGTATATATATTTATTTTATTGTATATGTTTTATAATATATATTTCATAAAAAAATATATGTACTTTATAAAATACACACACACACACACAAAGATGCAGATAGTCTTGCTCCTGAAGTGCTAGCTGCAGAGGATCAAGAAACGCAACTTCCAATACGGATTGAGGCTCAATGTCAAGAAGACAAAGATTCTCACCACTGGACCAGTTAGCAGCATCAGGATGGATGGTGAAGAGATTGAGATTGTTCACAGCTTTAGTTTCCTTGTCTCCATAGTCAACACTATTGGCACCAGCAGCCAGGAAATTAAAAGATGTATTGCCATGGGAAAGTCTTCTGTTAGGGACCTCTCCAAAGTACTGAAGAGCAATGGTGTCTCTCTGCAGACTAAGGTGCATCTGATACATACCATGGTCTTTGCTATCACTTGTTATGCATCAGAGAGTTGGACAATTACTAAGGAGGATAGAAGGAGAATTGATGTCTTTGAGCTGTGGTGCTGCAGAAGAGTGTTGAGGATACCATGAACTGCTAGGAAAACAAACAGGTTTGTCCTGGAGAGGGTTAAACCGGGTGGCTCCTTGGAGGCAAGGATTCTGAGGCTCCATCTAACTTACTTTGGACATGTAGTGAGGAGAGACCGGTCCTTGGAGAGGGACATCATGCTTGGGAGGGTGGAGGGAGAGCGCAGGAGAGGAAGGCCCTCTATGAGGTGGATTTATTCAATGAGTAGGGTAATCGCGCTGGGTATGTTGGCATTTATCCATTAGTATGTCATGCTGTAGTGGTTTGCATTTTATTGTAATGCTATGTGCTACATTACTGGTATTTTAAATACCTGTAGGGTCACCTCTCATGGATAGGTTTTTGAAGAATATAGATTAAGCTGTACTAACAGAACTAATTAAAAAGCATCATTCAGAAACTGATAGTACACCAATTATAATATTTCCATTAACAGATACAATGCTGAAAGTGTTTATTCCTCTAAACTACAAAATTTGGAAGACAGATCCTTTATAAACTGACTGAAGAGATCCATATTCTTATACATTCCCAAGTGGACTATATTAAACAAAGCAAATTATTCAACAATATGATAAATAGTACATGTAAGTATCATTTTCCTGAAGATAACTGAAAATTATTGGAATACTACATTGAGAATGCAGGAAGACTCAACAACATCCTACTTTATGTAGATGACAGAACTTTGTTCACCAAAACTGAAGAGG
>NW_006399819.1:6789715-6794109 GCF_000299155.1 Elephantulus edwardii
AGGATGGAGGGACAGAGCAAGGAAGAAAGACCCAGTAGGAGATGAATTGACATAGTAACTAGGGAAATGGGGGTAGAGGCAGTGAGATTAACAAGGACAAGGTTCAGAGCTATTGTGTATAGGGTTCCTATGAGTTGCAAGCAACTTGATAGCACGTAAAAACAACAACAGTAGTACATTTACAAGAAATTGAAAGTTATTGAAGTTGCCTTAAGAAAGAGAACATAAAACAAGGGGAAATCCTAATGTTAGATGGATAGTAGTCAAAAGCAAAAAAAAAAAAAAAAAACCTAGAAAAATGTTTATCTGTGCTTTCTAGAGTCTACAAGGAATTTAACTCTTTGGATCATAATAACTTATGGATAACACTAAGAAAAAGTGGAATACAAGAACAGATAATTGTATTCATGTGAAAACTTTACATAGACTAAAAGGCAGAAGTTAAAGCATGAAAATAAAGATGTGTGTCAGAGTTGAATTCTTTCATCGTACTTAGTTCATGTGAATGCTGATCATTTAAGATATTAGTTTCTTATGCAAAGGCATTTGACTGTGTGGATCATAACAAACTGTGGTTGACTCTGAGAAGAATGGGAATCCCAGAATACTTGATCGTGCTAATGAGAAACCTATGCTTGGACCAAGAGGCAGTAGTCAGAACAGAGCAAGGAAACACTGTATGGTTCAAAATTGGGAGGGGTGTTCGTGAGGGATGTGTCCCTATCTCCATACCTTTCAACCTGTATGCTGAACAGATTGTCCGGGAGGCTGGGTTCTATGAGGAGAAATGTGGTATCAAGATTGGTGGAAGATCTATCAACAATCTGTTGTGTAGATGACCCTGCTTGCTGATACTGAGGAAAACCTGAAGTGCTTGCTGCAGAGGGTCAAGGACTTCAGCCTTCAATATGGATTTAGGTTCAATGTCAAGAATTCAAAGATTTTCACCACTGGACCAATTGGCAGCATCAGGATGGATGGTGAAGAGACTGAGATTGTTCACAACTTTAGTCTGTTTGGCTCCACGGTCAACCCTCTTGTCACCAGCAGTCAGGAAATTAAAAGACGTATAGTGATGGGAAAGTCTGCTGTTAGGGACCTCTCCAAAGTACTGAAGAGAAATGGTGTCACTCTGGAGACTAAAGTGTGTGTGATACAGGCCATGGTCTTTGCAATCACTTGTTATGTGTCAGAGAGTTGGACAATGACTATATAGGATGGAAGAAGAATTGATGCCTTTGAGCTGTTGTGATAGAAAAGACCATTGAATGTATTATGGACTTCTCAGAAGACAAACAGTTTCATCCTGGAGAGGGTTAAACTGGGCTGCTCTTTGGAGGCAAGGGTTCTGAGGCTTCGACTGACATATTTTAGACATGTTGTAAGAAGGGTTCGGTCCTTGGAGAGGGACATCATGCTTGGGAGGTTGGAGGGAGAGCGCAGGAGAGGAAGGCCCTCTATGAGGTGGATTTATTCAATGAGTAGGGTAATCGCGCTGGGTATGTTGGAGACAGTGCGATTAGCACAGGACACAGCAAAGTAGGGCTATTATACATAGCGTCGCTATGAGTAGCAAGTGACTCGACAGCACATAACTACAACAACAAAATTATGAAGAAGAATATGATAACAAGTTTAAAAACTTACAGTAAGCAAACAGCAGTCATAGTTGCTATAAGGGAAGAGAGCTCAACCACTTTGTAATAAATATTGTAGACTTCATTCTTCAGTATTAATTAAAGAAAAGAAAAATTCTCACAACTGGACTAATAACTAACCCTCATGAGAAGTGAGAAAATATTCTATAATGTCAACTATTTTATTTTACCTAGATGTTAATCTACCCACAGAAGCAGTAGTTAAATAATATGCAATGGCATGTTGACACTCTTCTCCAATCCAAGGACACCAATTCTTCTTTTATCTTTATTCATGGTCTATCTTCTGGGTGTATGGACATCTATTAAAAAGATTATGGCCTGGATCAGGCATATGTTCATCTTTAAACTGATACATTTTACTCTTAACACCTTGGAGAGATCCTTAACAGTAGATTTCCCCAAATGCAACAAGTCTGATTTTTTTTGACTGTTGATAAAATCGACATGGATATGGATCCAACTAAAATAACAAGATTGACAAAAAGAATATAATTGCTTACTGCATTGGGCAAATAAGCTTCCAAAGATTTCTCTAAAGGGATACAAAGGCAAAGATGTCGTTCTGAAGACTAAGGGTTGCCTGATCCAAACAAATCATAATAGTTCAGTTACTGGATATACACGCAAAAGGTAGACAATAAAGAAGAAAAACTGACAGATAATTGATATATTTGACATATAATGTTAAAAAAGAATATTTAAGATACCTGATGATACCTTGGATTGCTAAAAGAATGAGCAAATGCATCTTGCAGGGAGTAAAATCAGAATATTCCTTATATAGTCTTGGGGGATGTTATCAGGCGTAACTAGTTCCTGGAAAAGGAAATCATTCTGCATATACAAGAGGGTCAGTAGTTCGTAAGACTCACAATAGATAGATCAACACAATGGTTACAACAAAATTCTGTAACTATGGTAACCATTGTGAAGAGAATTTGGTAGTGTTTCCTTCTGTTAAACATGTTCCTGTGAATTGGAATAAATTGTATGCCACCTAACAATAATGCCATTTTATTGTTAAGTGTGAATCACCATAAATCCATAGCTTAATTAAATTAATATTTCTTATGGCCTACTGGCAAGAAGCTGTGCTGCAATCCCTAAGGCATGTGGTTCAAATACACCAACTTATCACTGGAAGAAGGATAGACAATCTTATCCCAAGCAATTAACCACTTCTGAAAACCCACTGAAGAGTCAGCTATGGGTTTGTTCTGACTCGATGGGACACAGAAACAACAAACAACCTTTTACACTTTGCTTTCTCTTCTGTAGTTGCCCTTATAAAAATTATTCAACTCTTTTACTTAAACATCTCTTGCCTTTGTTTTTACTTCTTGAGGCTCTAGTGTAATCCTCAGAGTGTCTTCTGACATCCTTTTTGTGTTTTTTGTTTTGTTTTGTTTTTCTTTCTCCTCTATCTTCACAATGACCTCTTGTTCTGTTTATGAATTATATCCTTGAGAAGACTGAAAGGAAGACTCTCAACCAGGTTGATTGACACAGTGTCTGTCTCAATGTGCTCTAGTATGTCAGGAAATCTGAGGATGGCACAGGATAGGACAGGGTTAATATCTGTTGTTCATAGGGTGGCTATGGGTATAATCTGTGGAGTTTGTCTCTCAATATGGCTTTTTTTTTAGTCTAAATGACAGACTATGTGAAGGCAAGAGACTATGTGAATGAGGCATGTTGACTTATCCTGCCTATCTATCAATCCACAAATATATTGTCCAGTCTCAACAATCTATAAGAGGATTGGCTAGTATCACCAATAAATTTAGTAGTTCTAGCTACAGAGAGTGGAATATTCCCCCTATCCAGAGAAAAGAGACCTCTCCCAACCCAGTGAAATGTAGAACATACTTCTGGACAACAGCACTGGGGATAGCTGAATTGGAGAATTGATGTAAATTGGGAATTTTTTGGGGGATGGGCAGAGAAAGAGTAGCCAATAGTGGTAAGACTGAGAATTTTGTTGGAAAATTGTGGGTGGGAAGCCAATACTGACAGGACTGAGAACTTGGGAATACTTAGAGCTGTGAGGCTTTAGGATGAGGTACCTGTGTGTATACTTCAGCAGCTATCTTGACTCTATTCTGTTATTAATCTGAATTATAAACTTTTACTTCCCCAATATGATTCTGTGTGGCCTCTAAGCTATCACATCTGATTTTGGATCCAGAAAAGCCTGAAGATTGGTGTTGATGTGTGTAGAAAGAGATATGGCAGTGTGGGGAACATGCCTGACCTCATGGAAATTGGTTTTGTGTTATTGACACTGTAGAAGGGGACAGTTTTCCTCTGAGAAGTTGGTAAAGGTCCGATATGGCATTCTCCACATGACCTTTTTCCTTTTTACACCTGGTGTCAGAAACTAGGTTCAATGTGATTGTTCTCAACTAAGGAAAATGTGGGATTTTGTAAGAAGTTAGAGGTTTGAGAAGTACAGTTAAAATGCCTTCTTTTGAGGTTACTTATCAGCAGCTTTTGGCTTGATGGAGGCCATGTGTGGGTACAATGGCTTAAGAGTGGAGATTGAAGTTTAAACTTTTAATTTACTCAAAGATTTATGTGTTAAGGCTTTTGTTGAATTGTGGTTGTTGTTGGATGCTGTCAAGTTGAGTATGACTCATAGCAACCTTATGAACAAAAGATCTGAACCCTGTTCTATGCTGTGTCATCCTCACACTTCCTGTCACACAAGAGCCCATTGCAATAGTCACCACT
>NW_006399819.1:6800319-6801769 GCF_000299155.1 Elephantulus edwardii
GCCATGGTCTTTGTAATCACTTGTTATGCATCAGAGAATTGGACAATGAGTAGGGAAGATAGAAGGAGAATTGATGCCTTTGAGCTGTTGTGCTGGAAGAGTATTAAGTGTACCATGAACTGCTAAGAAAACAAATAGTTTCATCCAGGAGAGGGTTAAACCAGGCTGCTCCTGAAGGCAAGGATTCTGAGGCTTCGTCTGACGTACCCTGGGCATGTTGTGAGGAGGAACTGGTCCTTGGAGAGGGACATCATGCTTTGGAGGGTGGAGGGACAGCGCAGGAGGGGAAGACCTTCTATGAGGTGGATTGATTTTGTAACTGGGGTAATTGGGATGGGTGTATCAGATAGACCAGGGTTTAGGGCTGTTTTACATAGGGTCACTAGGAGTCACAATCGACTCGATGGCACATAACAACAAGAACAACAACAACATTATTACAAAACAAAAGAGTGTCTTGTACATTGTGCAGATACTCCTAAAGAGTATTTTGAGGGACTGATCAACATGAATGAATGAATAAGTAACTTGATTCTTAAATATAAAAGTATTTAACTTCAAAATATTTTATGTATTCTCCAGAATACAGAGATCATATGCATTTTCTGCTCTTCTGCATATACTAGGAGATTGTTATTACTTCTTGTTGTTATTGTTGTTTTGTTAGGTGTCATTGAATTGAGGATGATTCATAGCAATCCTATGAACAAAATATCTGAAATCAGTCCTGTTTTGCACTGTCCTCACACTTCCTGACACAGAAGAGTCCATTGCAACAGTCTCCTTGTCAATCCACCTGGTTTAAAGTCCTCCTCTCCTTTGCCAACACTTCACCCTTCCCAACATCATGTTCTTCTCAAAGAAATAGCACCTCCTAGCAATATGTCCAAAGTATGTTAGGTGAAGCCTCATCGTTCTTGCCTCCAAAAAGCACTCTGGCTGCACCCTCTCCAAGACTTCTCTCTTCATTTTCTTGGCTATCCTTCTAATGTTCAGTGTTAAGTCATCCTTATTCATTGTCCAGGGCTCAGATGCATAGCTAGGAATTGGAAAGACCATAGCCTCAATCAGAAACACCTTCGTCCTCAAACTGACCTCACTCTTCCTCAATACTTTGGAAAAGCACTTCAGATTTTCTGAGTGCAATATGTATTCTTATTTCCTGAATGCTCATACCAAGGGTGTTAATTGTGGATTCAATCAAGATGAAGCTGTTGACAGTTTTAGTGCAGGTTATTGATGAGTTTCCTTCCAATCCTGAAGCCACACTTCTGTTCAAAGAGTCCAGCTTCTCAGAACATTTGCTCAGCATATAGATTGAACAGATATGGAGACAGAATAAATCCCTGACACACTGCCTTCCCAATTCCAAACCATGCAGTGCTCCTCTGCTCTGTTTGCACAACAGCCTCTTAGTCCAGGTATAGGTTCCTCATGAGCACAATCAAGT
>NW_006399819.1:6801869-6803597 GCF_000299155.1 Elephantulus edwardii
TAGCAACCTTATGAACAAAAGATCTGAACCCTGTTCTATGCTGTGTCATCCTCACACTTCCTGTCACACAAGAGCCCATTGCAATAGTCACCACTTAGCTTTACAAATATTGCTAGGTTTGTTTGTTTGTTTTTGTTGTTGTTGTTTACATAGTTATGTTATGATATATGGTATAAATAATTTTTTCTGATTTAATGTTAAGATGTATGATATAAATAATTTCTAGATATTGTAAATCATTAAATCATGTAACCTTCCCTGAGACAAATGGAATATACTAAAATGGGAGAATTTGCCCTGGAGAAATGTTTGTTGAAGGCAATAGATTAAAGCATACTCTGCTTAGCCTGGAAGGAGGATTAAGGCCAATTTAGTAATCTGAGGATATCTGCATTTGACTAGATCTTCCTTGGACTTGTGTGTACATTTGGAAGAAAAATTAAAAAAAGATACTTTCACCTATTAAAACTGTAAAAAGTAGTTTGGCAGGATAGTGTCCCATTCAGGACTTGAAGTTAAAGCGAACTGGTGCTTATCCTCACTTGTGGTGACTACCTAGATCCACTGGAGAGGAATTAGGAGTCAAGCAGCAATGAAGAGACAGACTGAATTGGACATGTTGCATCAGCATTGTTGACTTAGCATGCTCATAAGCATAAAAAGGTGCTGACTTTGAAAACTAGGGACTCACGTGGACCCTCATCTTGATTGCATGGCCCTATGTCAGTGCTAAGCCTAAGTGAAGGGACCAGTCAGTCTGGAGTACAGGAAAAAGGTGGTGTTGTTTCTCGTGAGTGGAGTCAAAGGAAGATTAGCAAAGAAGAATATAAATCCAGAAATGGCTAGAGCTCACTCAGGCCACTAGCCCGGAGGAACCCCAAAACCTTTGTTTTTATTAGCATTCAGAAACAAAGAATTAGATCACAGAGAAATGGAAACTTTAAGGATTACCTCACAGCCCCCCCCCCCAATAGGCTGGGTACAAATAGAAACATTAAGGTTTACCTCACAGGGCCTGAATGGGCCAGGTACAGAGTTAGATAAAAAACATACATTTGAGCAAGACTTCCTTGTATTCATAAACTGTGCTTTCTTACATTTGCAACAACCTTATCAATACATTTGCAACAACCTTATCAAGAGCAGAAACACTTGTTTCTACTCTCACAAGAGTCAGTGTCTAAAGAGTATGGGAACTGCTTGTAATCTTCTTTCTCAGAGAGCCTCATGAAAGCTGCTTGTAATCTTCCTTCTGAAAACACCTCTGTGTGCAAGGTACACAGCCACATCCCAAGGATACAGCCCCTTATATTCTTTGCCCCTTACAAGTGGACTCCTGAGATTCAGCTGATTCCCATCTGAACCTAGCCTTGGATGGCTTGAGGTGAGTTGACCAGAACCCAAGAAAGTGTCCCATTCTGTGACCTAGCAATGAAGGCTGCAGTATGATAGTTGCTCTTGACTAGAAGTTGCTTATGGATGCAGTTGCTAAAAGTTGTAAGTGGAACAGAAGAATCTTCCGAGAGAGAAACATGTTTGTTTCCTCCAAGTTGTTTTGACAGAGATAGGTGGGAGGCTGGGCTTTATGAGGAGGAATGTGGTGTTAGGATTGGAGGAAGACTCATCAACAACGTGTGTTATGCAAGTAACACAAACTTGCTTGCTGAAACTGAGGAAGACAAGAAGCACTGCTGCAGAAGTTCAAGGACTATAATCTTCAGTATGGAT
>NW_006399819.1:6803697-6804185 GCF_000299155.1 Elephantulus edwardii
TGTGTTATGCAAGTAACACAAACTTGCTTGCTGAAACTGAGGAAGACAAGAAGCACTGCTGCAGAAGTTCAAGGACTATAATCTTCAGTATGGATTGAAGCTCAACATCAAGAATACACAGATTCTTGTCATTGGGTCAATTGGAAGCACCATGATTGATGAAGAAGACATTAATATTGTTAAATATTGTAGCTTGTTTGGCTCCACAATCAATACTATTGGTACTAGCATTCAGGAAATCAAAAGAGAAACTGCACTGGAAAAATATGCTGTCATGGACCTCTCCAGAGTACTGAGAAATGATGATGTCAGTCTAGAGACTAAGGTGCACCTGATCCAGGCCATGATCTTTGCAGTTACTTACTAATTGTTGGAGAGGTAGATAGTGACTAAGGATGGCAAAAAAAGAAGGACCCAAGGAGGCAAGGAAATCACTCCCTGGACCTGCACAGGGAAATAGAAAGGAATCCTCACAGGCAGAGAAGTAG
>NW_006399819.1:6804285-6806207 GCF_000299155.1 Elephantulus edwardii
TCCTGGATAGAAAGTTATGCTACCAAGTCAAAGGTGGGTGATTTTTATCTGTGGCCTTCAGGCCTGGTTTTAACTGTTTTTGGTCAAATGTTCTTTTGGTGGTGTAGCACTGGTCTATCCATTTGCTGTACAGAGGTAACTCATGGTTGTTGTGATGCGAAACACTGTGACACTGATGTGTAAAATGTGAGAATGGCTACCATTGGTGCACAGTGTTTGTCGGATCTATCCCATTAAAGCAAGCTTGGAAGCAGGAGTGGCATCTACTGCCTTAATAGCTTTCCTCCAGAAACTGTATGAAATTGGAGAAATGATGAAAGTTATAAAAGTATTCAGGTCTTTCATTAATAGGGTTGCCATGAATCGTCTATGACTTGATGGCATTTAACAACAACAACAACCATAAAAATACATTTAATAATTTATGCTGTTATCAGAAAATACATAAAGAGAAAGTAAACTAGTATTTTAAGACTTAAAACTAATTAAATCAATAAAACAGTTCAATTAAAAATATTTTTGAAAGGGTTAAGATAATATATTAATTAGCTGCTATCAGAAATTCCTACTAAAATTTAGAAAATTCCTCCCATAATTTTACCAGAATAAAACTCCTAAAATAATCTTTTGTCATTCAGGATATCTTGTATTGACTAACATATGATCTTGGCCATAATATGTCAAAACATCTGGTAATTTGACATTAAGTTATATATTTAGAGCACATATATGCAATTCACTGAATCGTCTACAACTTGACGGCATGTAACAACAACCTATGACTCGATGGCACTTAACTACAACAACAACAACAACAACAACATATGCATATTAAATGATCTCTGGTGGCATTAAAGTTTGTTCTCTGATTATTTTTACATTTTTTAATTGATTTGTATATAAATAATTCACATATATTGTGTTTTGTACATGTAGTTTGTGTGGTTTTACAATCATTAAAATACATTATATTTTCTATAACTCACTACTACTGCTTTATGCCAATTATCATCCAGTCGTTTCAAATTTCATTAAACCGTTTCCGTAACTTCGCCCTCCATCTAGCCTTTAAGCTCTTCTAAGAATTTTTCTGCCTCCTTTCTTTTCTTTCATTTTTGAACATTTATACACATTTAACTCACTTATCTTTCTATTTACAGTACTGTCCTATTGCAATATTTGTCCTGATGTGATCTCTAGTCTCTCCTAAGTTACATAGTATTTTATAAAATACTGGCTCTTTACTGGTCCATAGTATTTCACTGTGTGACAATACTACTATTTCTCAATGCATTCATTTGTTGATAGGCATTTGGAATGATGTCATTTTCTTGTTATTGTGAAAAATGCTGTTATGGATCTAGAATGCACAGTAGCATTATAAATTACACATTCAGCTGCTATCAAGAAAATTGTAAACCCCTTTTTATTCAGATGTAAAGTCTAGAAAAATCAATGGAGGATCACTAAGGATCAGAATAGACTTGATGATAGTAATCGTGGCTATGTGGAAGATTGTTCCATATTAAAATAATACAATATTTCACATTTTTATAAATTGTAATATGTCAAGAGTACTACCTTAAGTTCTTCTAGCAAGGTATTTATTTTATATAATCAAAGATTTAAGTTTGTGTTTTGGTCAATCATGAACCTACTACCACTTAATATTACAGAATCATTTATTTAATTTCTTTTAAGGGAAATTACTTTTTTAATGTTAATGTACTTTCAGTCACAGAAAATGTCAAATGTTTTCAAACTACAAAAGCCAGATTCATGTTCATTATAAATGTTCAAGATTTCTGTTTTTAAGTAAAATAGAAAAACTGAGATTGATCCGTTTTCCCTCTCCTCTGTCATTTTCTTCTCAATACCTATGACATTTTGACATTTTTATTCTACTATCACATCACTAATCT
>NW_006399819.1:6806611-6807727 GCF_000299155.1 Elephantulus edwardii
CAAGCATGATGTCCCTCTCCAAAGACCGGTCTCTCCTCACAACATGTCCAAAGTAGTTAGACGGAGCCTCAGAATCCTTGCCTCCAAGGAGCCATCCGGTTTAACCCTTTCCAGGACAAATCTGTTTGTTTTCCTAGTAGTCCATGGTATTCTCAACACTCTTCTCCAGCACCATAGCTCAAGGGCATCAATTCTCCTTCTATCCTCCTTGGTCATTGTCCAACTCTCTGATGCATAACAAGTAATTCCGAAGACCATGGCCTGTATCAGATGCACCTTCGTCTCCGGAGATGTATTATAAGATTTTGAAAATAATTTATATTTTGTATTCCTTATGAAAGTAACCAATGTTTTTAAGGATTATATTGGATACAATTCCAATAATTAAAATATTTTAGGTATTGAAGTTGTGCCAACAAATCTACTAAAGGACAATTACTTGGCCAACTGACTGGAAGAGACTCATACTTATTCTCATCCCCCCAAAAAAGGTCACTGGAAAGAATGTGGAAATTATCAAACAATATCACTAATATCACACACTAGCAAAATCCTACTGAAGATTATCCAAAAATGACTGAAAGAGTACATTGATAGAGAATTACCAGAAATACGAGCTGGGTTTAGGAAAGGTAGTGGCACTAGAGACATTATTGCCAATGTCACATGGATTTTAGCAGAAAGCTGAAAATTATCAGAGAAATGTCTAGCTGTGTTTCATTGACTCTGCAAAGGCATTTGACTGTGTGAATCACAACAAACTGTGGCTAACCTTGAGGAAAATGGTAATCCCAGAGCACTTGATTTTACTTATGTGAAACCTATACTTGGACCATGAAGCATTCCTCAGAGCAGAGCAAGGAAACATTGCATGGCTCAAAATCAGGAAAAGTGTGTCAGGGATGCATCCTGTCCCTATATCTTTTCAATCAGTATGCAGAACTGATCATTCAGAAAGCATGGCTTTATGGGGTGGAGTGTGACATCAAGATTGGAGGACGACTCAATAATAGACATTAGGCAGATGATACAACCTTCCTTCCTGAAACTGAAGAAGACCTGAAACTCTTGTTGCAGAAGGTCAAAGACTGTAGTCTTCAAAATGAATTGAAGCTC
>NW_006399819.1:6808192-6810704 GCF_000299155.1 Elephantulus edwardii
GACAAAGGGACAGAGCGGAAGGGGAAGACCCAGGATGGGATTGATTGACACAGTTACAGGGCAATGAGGGTTGGTGTGTCAGAATTAGTGAAACTGGATCAGGACAGGGAAGGGTCCAGAGCTGCTGTACATAGCATTGCTATACTTTCCAGGTAACTCAAACAGCACATAACAACAAAAACATCATATGTTGGTTGTGATTTTTTTTTATTTAAGCCTCTTGTTTACAGTCAACAAGACCTTGGAGAAGGCTTTTGTATTTAATAGTCAGTTGTTATTATATTTGGGGGAGCATTCTTTGAAAGGGTACAGCACTCATCTGTCAATATGCTGTACTGAGTTTGTAACGTAACCTGAGGTGGGTGTGATGCTGAACCTTGTGTCATTGGGGTGTCAGATGCCATAATGGTTACCAAGGGTGCAGTTCCAAGGTTGGGACAGGTTTAGAAGCAGAAGTAGCATATACTTCCTAAACAACATGCCTCTGGAAACTCTATGAAGTTTGATAAATGACAATAGTTATAGAAAGACTTTAGGCCTTTTGTTCATAGGGTCACTATGTATAGTGCTCGACTTGATGGCAATCAACAACACCAACAGCAAAAATATTACAGTATTTTGTTTATCTTCTGGTTTTTATTTAATTTAGGAAATTTGTCAAATTGGTTAGTGTTCCTTAATGCTTTTATATTGATTAAAATAAAGGTTAATGTATGTTATATTACGATCATATTCTTAGAGATGTTGTTAAAGTCAAAATTAACATTTCTTAAGAAGATATTTTAACACACTTCCAAGTCATAATTACTATGAATAAATATTTTACTCTAAAAGAATTTAAAAAATAAATATTTTACACTGAAAAGTACATTTAAAGGGAAAAAATTCAACAAGCTATATTCATTTTTTCAGAGTTGTTAAGCTCTGACAAGTGTCTTACCTAAAAATGATACAATCTTTACAATGCTTATTCTGTAACTGGGCATGCCAGGATCTATATGCAAAAAATGTAAAATAATTTATAACAAGAGGAGACATAAGAGTTTCCTGCAGAGATTAAGAATCTTTAACATCAAGAGTAGCTTTTCTTTCCTGAGATTGTAACAAAAGGCACAGCCAATCTAGGATGACATTCTAATGACAGTCTTAATCTTCCTTTATTGTCAGCTAAAATATGAGGAAGAAATTTCCTTAAAGTACAGATATTCTGCAATTTTCAACTGTGTACTTTCTTGTAAGGCAGAACCTGAATCTGCTAGAATACAAAACTACTTAGTTATAAATTAGTGAATATAGAATTACACAACTGTGGACTCACTCACTCTTTGAATAAAATTAGATAAACTAATGTCTAGCATTTGAACAATGAAGCTTTCTAACCTTTAATTTTTTTTCTAATGTTTCATTTATCTATTATTTGGTCAGGAGAAGGATGAGTAATCTCCTTCCCTGTGATTAACTGCCTCTGAAACCTTTCTGGAGGGTTAGCTATGAGTGGGTTCTGACTCTATGCTACCCAACAACAAAAACAAGCACAACAACATACCTTAAGAAATGTCTTTTAATACTTTCATTACAATGAGCTTATTGACTACAGTTTGAGTGACAGTTGGTGAATTTTCAGACTCATTTATTATTAGTATTTCTTAGCATTATTGTTGTTGTTGTTATTAGATGCCATTAAGTCAAGTAATACCCATGGAGACCCTATAGACAACAGATCTGAATCTTGTCCTATCTTGTGCCATTCTGACACTACATGACACATGAGAGCCCATTGGGGCTATCACTGTATCAATCCACCTGGCTAGTGGTCTCCTTCTTTTTTGCTGACTCTCTGTCTTCCTGAAAATCATGTCCCTCTCCAAGGAATAGGCCCTCCTGGGAACATGCCCAAAGTATATGAGGCAAAGCTTTATCATCTTTGCAACCAAAGAGCACTCTGGCTACACTTTCTCCTAGACGTTCTTGTTTTTTCCTTCAGCAGTTCATGGGTTGTTCAATATTATTCTCCAAATAATGGCTTCTTCCACCACCTTTATTCATTGTCTAGCTCTCAGCTGCATAGCTAGTGATCAGACAAACCATGACCTGAATAAGACCCACCTACTACTCAATCTGAGAACATTGTTGTTGTTATGTGCTGTTGAGTTGCTCCTGTCTCCTAGTGACCCTATGTACAATAGCTATGAACCCTGCTCCATCTTGAATCAACCTCATTATTTCTAACGCACCTACTACATTATTCCAGTCACTGAGTCAATCCATCTCATCCAGGGTCTTCCTCTCTTGTGCTGTCCTTCTTGAGACTTTGTCTGCAGGGAGCAGCTTGGTTTCACACATTACAGGACAGACCTGTTTGTTCTTATAACAGTATATTTAATATCTTCTAGAACACCATAGCTCAAAGGCATCAATTCTCATTCTATCATCCTTAGTCACTATCCAATTAACTCTTCCATTATTTGGAGAGGTCTCTAACTGCAGACTTTCCCAGCACAGTATGTCTCCT
>NW_006399819.1:6812039-6812952 GCF_000299155.1 Elephantulus edwardii
CCTGTGTCTTCCTCTCCTGCCCTATCCCTCTACCCTTTAAAGCATGATGTCCTGCTACAAGGTCTGGTCTCTTCTGGCTATGTGCCTAAAGTATGTGAGGGAGGGACTTGAAATCCTTACCTCCAGGGAGCAATTTGGTTTCACCCTCTTCAGGATAGACCTGTTTGTTCTCCTGGTGGGCCACAGTATGCTCAACACTGTTCTCCAGCGCCACAAATCAAAGTCATTGATCCCTCTTCTATGATCCTAGTCATTGTCTGTCTCTCTGATGCATATTAAGCAGGATGAGGTGCATCTTGGACTCTAGACTGACACTGTTGCTTTTCAGTACTCTAGAGAGGTCCCTGAGAAAAGACTTTCCCAATGTAATTCACCTTTTGATTTCTTGACTGCTGGTGCTAAGTGTGTTGATTGTGGAACATAGAAAGCTGACATTATAAGCAATCTCAAACTCTTCTCCATTCATCATGAAACTGCCAATAGGTCCAGTTGTGAGAATCTTTGTTTTCTTGATGTTGAGTTTCAAACCATTTTGAAGACTACAGTCCTGGACCTTCTGTAGTAAATGTCTCATGTCCTCTTCCGTTTCAGCAAGCAAAGTTGTATCATCAGCATACCATAACATAGGTTATTGATGAATCTTCCTCCAATCCTGATGCCACATTCCTCTTTATAAGACCCTGTTCTTCATATAAATTGAAAGTGTAGATAGGATGCTTCCGTGACACACACTCTACCTGATCCAGAACCATGCAGTACTGTTTCCTGGCCCAAGTATAGGTTGCACATGAGCACTATTAAGTGTTCTGGGATTCTCATTCTTTTCAAGGTTAGCCATAATTTGTTTGATCCACACAGGCAAATGCCTTTGCATAGTCAATGAAACACAGATAGACACTCCTCTGGTATCTCT
>NW_006399819.1:6813546-6814645 GCF_000299155.1 Elephantulus edwardii
AAATCAGAATACATAGAAATTTCTTCCAATCAGTTGGCTATGTAGTTGGCCTCCAGATTATATTGTATAATCTGGTGAACATGTTTGTGACATATGTCAATTGGTATGTTGTCAATTCCTGGGGAATTGTTTTTTTGCCAATTCCTTCAGACCCCCTTAAACTTCCTCCTTCATTATCATAGGCTCTTGATCATACGTTGTTTCTTTAAATTCTTCTGTGTCAGCCAATTCTTTTTGGTATAGTGCACCTGTGTACTCCATGCATCTTCTTTTGATACTTCCTGAGTCATTTAACATTCTGCCTTCAGCATCCTTAAGTATTGCAACTTGAAGTTTTAATTTAGTTCCTTCAGCTTAAGAAATGCCAAGAGATTTCATCCCTTTTTTATTTTCCAATTCCAACTCCTTGCATATTTCATCATAATTCTTTTCTTTGTCATCCCATGCTATCTTTTGAAATTTTCTGTTCAAGTCCTTAACTTTTTTTATTTCTTCCCTTTGCTTTGGCTTTTTGGCATTTTCTTGCAATATTTAGAGCCTCTTCTTATATCCACCTTGGTCTTCTCTTTTTTCTCTGTCTTTGCAGACTTGTTAAATTCTTCATGAATTATATTCTTGATGTCCTCCCACAATTCATCTGATCTTCAATCATTAGTGCTTAAGGCTTTAAACCTGTTCCTGAGATAGTCATTACATTTTGGTAGGATAGACCCAACATCAAACTTTGGTTCTTATGGATTTGTTTGGATTTTCTTTAGCTTCAGTTTTTACTTGCATGGCTTATATATAAAGGGTAATCTAAAACAGAAAAATCACATAATTTTCACAGATAATATTTCTGGCTTATTATACATTCAATTATATTAATTTTAAAAACTGCATAACAAATGACTAGAAAATAATCTAAGCTAATTCAATGAGTGTGACCAGATTATTTTTCTTGCTATTTAAAAAACAGGGATCTCCAGGGTCCTAGTGGTAAGAAATTGTGTTGCAATCCCAAAGGCACTCAGTTCTAATCTACTAGCTATTCCTCAGGACAAAGATGTGCAGTTCCACCTAGGTGATTTACTTTCTCTGAAAATCCACTGGAGGGTCA
>NW_006399819.1:6815090-6821722 GCF_000299155.1 Elephantulus edwardii
TAAGTTGTCAGTTTGAGATTAGAATCCAGTTTGGGAAGATGAGTTATGCTACCAAGCCAAACGTAGGTGATTTTAATCTGCAGCATTCAGGCCTGGTTTTAATTGTTTTTCTTCAAACATTCTTCTAAGTGGTGTAGCACTACTCTGTTAATTTGTTGTAACTCACAGTGGCTGTAATGCTAAGCACTGTGACACTAATGTGTCAACTGCAATAATGGTTACCCATGGTGGACAGTGTTTGATGGAGCTGCCAGATTAAAAGAGGCTTTGGAAGCAAGAGTGGCATCCACTTCTGAAGTAGCTTGCCTTTGGAAACTATGAATGTATGGAAATGATGAAAGTTATACAAGTGTTCAGGTCTTTTGTTCATAGGGTCACTATGAGTCATCTATGACTCAATGGCACTTAACAGCAACAACATATTTCACTACAAAGTGCTTCAGTTCTTAATTGGATTTTTTTAAGTAAGAAAAATATTCAGCATAAAAAGCCAACAATTCAATTAAAAATGGCCAAAGATATTAATGTGTAAATCATCAAATGATACATCCACATTGATAATAGATACATGAATATACAGTGGCATGATTAACAATTTTGTTGTTGTTGTTATGTGTCAGTGAATTGGATTCTACTCATAGCTACCCATGACTGGTTTTCAGACTCTATAAGTTGCATAGGAGGAGATTGCCTATCTTTTCCACAGGGAACAGCTGGTGATTTTGAAGCATCTGCTTTTGGATTGGCAGTGTGAGTCCATACCACTAGGTCACTAGAGCTCCCTACTAGACATTAGAAATGTACAAGTAAAAAATACAGTGAGATATCATCGTATTTATGCAAAAAATATATTGGTGAAAACAATAACACTGACAGTGGAGAGTAATAAATGCTATTAAGGCAGTGAGGAGACTAGAACTCTTACATACAACCAAAGAGACTTTCCATGTAAAACCACCATAGAAAATTGTATAGTGGCTCCTCAACAATATGAAATAAAAATAGTATATGATCCAGAAATCCCATGCCTAAGTATATATCATAGCCAATAGAGCATATTTTATATATCATAAAAGCAGTGTCATAAACAGATACATTCACATACCTATATTTACTGCAACATTATTCCCAATAGTAAAAAGAAAGAAACAAGCTAAGTAACATCAGAGGAAGAATGAGTAAATAATATGTAGTGTATACATACAATGGAATATTTTGCTATAATAAAGAATGCATCCCTGAAGCACTTAAGTGGATTAATCTACAAGAACATCATACACAGAAGGATATATTTTGGACTATATAATTTTTATAAAGTTGGACAATGAATTAGAATGGTAGAAGATGTCTCTGAACTGTGATGTGGTGAAGTGTAGTTAGTTTCCCATGAACTATCAAATAATAAACGTCTGTCTTGGAAGAACCCAGGCGGCTCCTTTGAAACAAGAACAGTGAAACTTCATTTCCCACATGTCAAACATGCTGTCATGAGGAGTTAATCCACGGAAAAAGACTTCACACCAAAAAAAGTGTAGGGTCAGGTAAAGAGAGGAAACCTTTAACAAGAAGGATAGATACAGTGACTGTAACAATGTAGGTGAACATATAAGAAATAGTGAGGATGGAGCAGAATAAGAAATGTTTCAGAATTGTTCCTAGCATAGCTATATGTTAGCGGACTTGATGACACCTGTAACAACACAAAATAGAAATTTTTATTAAGAATCAAGAAAGCAACACTTTTGGATGATTACCATGGTTGAGAGAGAAATAAGGTAGAAATCTCATACTAGGTATTTGTTGTTGTTGTTGTTAGATGCTGTAGAATTGAGTATGACTCACAGAGACCATGAACTAAAGATCTGAACCCAGCTCTATCTTGTGCCATCCTCACACTTCCTGACACACAAGAGCTCACTGTTGCACTAACCATGTCTATCTGCCTGGTTGAGGGTCTTCTTGTCTTTCACCGATCCTCCACTTTTCTGAGCATCATGTCTCTTTCCAATGAATAGCCCCTCCAAACAACATGCCCAAAGTATGTTCTTGCCTCCAAAGAGCACTTCAGCTGCACTCTCTCCAAGACATATCTGTCCTTTTGGCCATCCGTGGTGTATGTTTAGTGTTCTTTTCTAGCACCACAACTCAAAGACATCAATTTTTCTTCTTTTTCAACATTATTCATTGTCCAGCTCTCAGGTGCATAGCAAGTGATCAGAAAGACTATGGCCTGAATCTGACACAACTTAATCTTCAAACTGACATCAGTGCTCCTCAATAATTTGGAGAGGTCCCTACTGCAGATTTTCCCAGTGCAATGCATTTCCTTATTTCCTGACTGCTGGTACCAAGGGTGTTAATTGTGGATACAAGCAAGTTGAAGCTTGAGATAGTTTCAATGTCCTCTCCATTCATTATGATGTTGCTTATTCATCCAGTGATAAGAATTTTTGTTTTCTTGACATTGAGAAGCAGTGCACACTCAGGGTGCATTCCTTGATCTTCTGCAACAAGTATTTCAAGTCCTCCTCACTCTTAGCAAGCAAGGTTGTGCCATCTGCATAATACAGGTTATTGATGAATCTCTCTCCAATCATGATGTAATGTTTCTCTTCATAGAGTTCAGCTTCTCGAATAATTTTGTCAGCATACAAATTAAATAGGTATGGAGAGAGAGAATATAACCCTTACACACTCCTCTCTTAAATTTAAACCATGCCGTATTACCCTGCTTTGTTCGCACAATAGCTTCCTGGTCCAGGTGTAGGTTCTATTTGAGCACAATTAAGTCCCCTGGAACTCCCATTCTTTCAATGTCAGCCACAACTTATTATGATCCACACAGTCAAACACCTTTGCATGGCCAGTAAAGCACAAGTAGACATTCTTCTGGTATTCTTTACTCTCACTCAGTATCTATATGAGATCAACAATGATATCCTTGGTGCCATGATCTTTTCTAAATTCTGCTTGAACTTCTGGCAGTTTTGAAGTTTTCTCCTGCATAGAGTTCGAGTATAGAATATTTTAATCCATATGTCAAAAGAGCATGGAATGAGTACACAGAGTCATTGTACCAAAGAATTAGCTGACATGGAATTTTTTTAGAAAAAAACAAAAACAATATACGAGCAAGAGGCAAAGGTGAAGAAAAAGGAAGTTCAAGCTGCTTTGAAGTTATTGGCCAAAAACAAGTCCCCAAGAATTGGTGGAATACCAACTGACATATTTTAACACAGAGATGCAGCCCTGAATGTGCTTACCAGGTTGTACCAAGAATTCTGGAGGACAACCACTTGCTCATCCAACTGGAAGAGATCCTATTTATTCCTATTTTTTAAAAAAAGTACTCTGACAGTGTGAAAATTCTGATCACTAATATCACACAAAAGCAAAATTGTGTTGAAGATTTTCCAAAAACAACTGAAACAGTACTTGAACAGAGAACTTCCAGAAATACAAGCTTAAGAATAGCCATCATACTACAGACACCATAGCCAATATCAGGTGGATCTCAGCAAAAACTGAGAGTACCCGAGAAATGTCTATCTGTGTTTCATTGACTATGCAAAGGCATTCATCTGATGGATCACAACAAACTGTAGCTAACTTTGAGAAGAATAGGAATCTCAGAACACTTGACTGTGCTCATGTGAAACTGAAACCTATATTTGAACCAGGAAGCATTCCTCAGAACATAGCAAGGAAACACTACATGGTTTAAAATCAAGAAAGAAGTCTGACTCCATGCTTCTTCAATCTACATGTGAAACAGAGGCTGGACTTTATGATGAAGAAAGTGGCATTTGGATTGGAGAAGACTCATCAACAACAGCCTGCATTATGCAGATGATACAACCTTGCTTATTGAAACTGAGAAGAACCTGAAGAGTTTGCTGCAGATGGTCAAAGACTGTAGTCTTCAATATGGACTGATGCTCAACATCAAGAAAACAGATTCTAATCACTGGGCCAATGGGCAGCATCATGGTAGATGGAGAAGAGAATGAGACTGTTATAAATTTCAACGTGCTTCGTGCTTGGCTCCACAATCAACACTCTTGTTAGTTGCAGGAAATCCAAAAACAATGTTCATTATGGAAATCTGTTCTCAAAGGCCTCTTCAGAGTGATGAAGATCAATGATGTCAATCTGCATACAAAGGTGCTCCTGATCCAGGCTATGGTCTTCACCGTTTTTTTGCTATGCATCAAAGAGCTGGACAATAAAGATTATAGAAAACCAATTGATGCTTTTTAGTTTTGGTGCTGGAGAAGAGTATTGAACATGCCATGGACTACCAAGAGAACACATAGGTCAGTCATGAACAGGGTAAAACTAAGTTTCTCCTTAGAGGCAAGATGGGGATGTGGCCAGGAGAGACCAGTCCTTACAGAGGACATCATGCTTGGAAGGGTGGAGGAATAACTCTGGAGAGGAAGACTTGGATGGAATGGATTAACACAGTAGTGAAATAATGGGAGTAGAGGTGCCAGAAACAGTGAGATTGGTACAGGATCAGGCAGAGGTCAGAGCTGTCATGCGTAGGGTGGCTATGAATTATAGTGGAGTGCTAGAAACAGTGAGATTGGTACAGGATCAGGCAGAGTTCAGAGCTGTCGTGCATAGGGTGGCTATGAATGATAGTGGACTCAACAGCACATAACAACAACATTAATCAATATATCTCCTTAGGTGTAGGCCATTCCCAGTGCATGAATCTTGAGTAAAAATAAAATGAACATGTTCTACTCTAAACTCTCTTTTATTTGTAATAGTAAGTCAATCTAGTCTCTGCCTCATTTATTTAATCTCTCATATAGCAAAATATAGTAATTAAACCTGCAGTTTAATTCAGTAGTTAGTACTCTACCTGAGTAGCATAATTGCCCCATTCTTACCTTAATAACATCACTCATTCATTTATTCATTGTCCGTGGTTAAGAATCAGCTAATAGGTGACCCTTCAGAGGGTTTGCGGGAGATTTAAATTGCTCTCAAAGAGTTTATCTTTCTTCCTTGATCTAGCTGATGTGGTCAAATAACCAGAGAAGTATCACCTTTTACTTAGCACCACAATTCCCTGGGGAATATGCCACGAGTCTTCCCTCATTAACATTATACAGGGTAGAATTCATAATGCATGTTGGTGTTATGTTAGTCTTGAGATTGTTGTATTAGATGTCTTGAGATTAACTCTAACACCTAGCACCCCTATGGAAAACAGATTGAAATCTTGTCCTATTCTGTGCCATCATCACAACATTCATCTTGCTCTAAACCACTACCAATCACTGTGTCAATCTATCTTAATAAGGATATTCTCTCTCACTGGTTCTTTGCTTTTCCAGATTCACAGTGCATAAGATAACTAAATCACATTCCCAAATAAAGGATAGTAACATAATTAATAAGAATTGGAGCACAATCAAGCTAATTTGGGAGAATATAATTTAATCCATATTCTTCTCCCCTTTTGCATTTACCCTCTAATACCATGCCAAACGTCTTAAAATAGCTCTAAAATAAAGACCAAATTCCATCCTGACAGAAAATTCCTCTTCTTCCATAAATCTTGATAAAAGTTATGTGCTTCCAAAATATGTCACTAGCACAAAGTAGACATTTTTGTGACAATTTGGAAAAACTAGGAAAAAAGGATAATAGACACCAAGTAAGTTACAAAAGCAAAATAACAAAACAAAGGAAAATAACCCAGCAGAATATTTTGCATAATTGTCAAGACACCTTGTCCTCTAGACTGAGAATTTTCTGTGCAATAAATTCTAGAGAGATCCCCACAGCTGTGATTTTAGTTCCCCTTTCTGGGCTCACTTTAAAGGCAACTATGGTTCTTCAGCTTGGGATAATCTCATTCTTCTACTTCAATGAACGGTTGTATCAATTCTTTGGGCACTTATGGGCTCTGTTCTATTGCCTCATGAGCCTGGCTGTATCAGTTTCACAGCTTTGGACAAGTGGTTTGGAGCCACTCCACCGGATCTTTTTAATGGCGGCCACACACTGACAGAAATTTGGTAGGGATCTAACACTTTAAAACTTAGAAGTCTGTAGCTCTAACCTGTTTTACTTCCGAAGTCATAGTCTTGCCCTTTGAGACCATGGCAATTTTCATTCCCATATTCATCTTCTTCAACTTCCATTACAAGATTCCTTAACCTCAAAGTCAACTTGTGCCTCTTGAGCCAGGTCAGGTTATGTATGCCCTAGAGGGGAAAGTGTCATATTAGACTTTAACGTCTGTAGAAGTTACTAGAGACACCACATTCTACCAGGAAGCTTCCTGCCTGAAGAAATTAATATCTCTTCTACCAAAGATCGGCTTTCATGACATTTCGAACAAGTATCCTGGTTCGGCTTCTAGTTTTTCTTCACCTCACACTGCCTGAACCACCTTCTGCATTACAAATCTCAAATCTTGTCTGGCGGCGGCGTTCCGCCGTCTGGTGGCGCCGTTCCCCGGTCTGACAAGGAGATGAAATCAGTGAAGTGGGGAAACGACAGCCTTTTTAACAAATGGTGTTGGCAAAATTGGAAAAATATCTGCAAAAGACGCAAGCAAGACCCACACCTTACTCCATACACAAAAACCAACTCAAGGTGGATCATGG
>NW_006399819.1:6823112-6824538 GCF_000299155.1 Elephantulus edwardii
AAAAAAAATCTCAAATCTTTCTGAGTCCTCATGAGAAAAACCATTGACCAACATAATTTTATTCACCTCTCCTCCAAGTAACCTAAACTTTGCTGTTAGCCACATTAAAACTCTTCCACGCTTTACCCAGTATTCAATGGCAAAACTACTGCCATATGGGTGTCTATTAGTATAGAGTCTTCCAGCCCAGTACCCAAAAATTTTCCTTAATTGTGTGGTGTTGTTTATAATATAAAAACATCAATGAATGACTTTAGAAACAGAAAATTATTCTTTTACCTTATAGAGGGTAAAAACTAAAATTCCAGGCCTCCATATAGATTGGAAACGTCTCTTTATGTCAGCTCTGAGGGAAAGTCTTTGTCTAGGAGGTCATAGAGTAGAAACTAAAAATATTTAGGTTCTTCTTTCTTAGTGGTAGTATGTTCCTCTAATTTAAGCTTGCATGTCTTATCGGTTTATATTTCAAAAGAGGGTGACTCAAAATAAAATTTAATCCTGTAGACTGGTTCCTGCCTCATTACCATAGCTGTTTGTGATTTTCATTAGTATCTTAGTATCCCATTAGTATTTTAGACGGAAATATTTTTAAAAAATAATTCAATCTGAATAACAAGTTGGGGGATGATTATAAAATGTTAAGAATCATGCTTTAACCAGGTTATCATAGATTTTAGGGTCCACACTAGTAAATCAATAACAATGTTATTTTTTCCCCAGAGCCTTCCCCTTCCTAATAAACAGTCTAAAATTTGTGAACGGAGCCTTTTCATACTTGCTTTTAAGAAGCATTCAGCCAGTATTTCTTTCAAAAAATATTATTTTCCATTCTTGTGGCAATAAATGAATAAATTCAATATTCTTTTTCATCCTACGAATGTAAATTTGTAACTTCTACCCTGTTTCCTCGTATTTCTAGTTCTAGGATATTTATATCAAGGTCACTAAAAAGATAAGAATGAAATAAAGAACAAAATCATAAATTATTCTAAAACTTAGTTTTTAATTTAATGAAACAAATAAGAGCAAGAGCCTATGCTGATAAAGGAAGAACTTCAAGGTGTTTTAAGGAAATAGCAAAAAATAAACCCCCAGGAATAGATAGATAGTACACCTATTGACATATTTCAGCTAACAGATGCTGCCCTGGATGTGCTCACCAAGTTGTGCCAAGAAATCTGGAGTACAACCACTTGGCCAACTGACAGGAAGAGATCTATATTTGTTCCCATCCCAAAGAAGGGTGACCCAACTGAGTGTTGAAACTATAGAACAATAGCATTGATTTCACATGCTAGCAAGAGATTACAGGCTGGGTTTAGTAGGGGTCGTGGTACTAGGGACATTGTAGCTAATGTTAGATGGATCTTGGCTGAAAGCAGTGAATACCAGAGGAATGTCTATCTGTGTATCGTTCACTATGCAA
>NW_006399819.1:6825383-6827164 GCF_000299155.1 Elephantulus edwardii
ATCCTGGAGAGGGTTAAAGCGGGCTGCTCCTTAGAGGCAAGGATTTGAAGCTTTGTCTGACATACTTTTGACATATTGCAAGGTGGTACCGGTCCTTGGAGAAGGACGTTATGCTTGGGAGGATGGAGGAACAGCGCAGGAGGGGAAGATCCTTTATAAGGTAGTGGCTGGGATAATAGGGTAAGTGTGTTGGAGATAGTGAGACTGGCACAGGACAGACCAAGGTTTAGAGCTTTTGTACATAGGATCGCTCTGAGTCACAAGCCACTTGATGGCACACAACAACAACAACAACAACAACAACAACAACATGCATTAGTATCTTCCTTTTTCTTGATAATGTACTGATTATTCTTTTATTGTATACTGTCTTTCCCTTCACCCAGTTAATTACATATCTCTTATCAAGTTAGTGTTTTTTCTTCCCTTCATGTCTCATCCCTGGTAATCAGAATGTTTCTCTATGTGAATAACACTTCCCTTTACTTTTTACAAAACTAGGATCATACATTTAGAGCACATACAGATTGCATAATATGTATGTGCTCTAAGTGCATTCACTATGTGGCATTATCATTATTGGTTTGGATTAACCTAGAGATTATTATGCTGAGTAAAATAAGTCAATCACTAAAGGACAAATATTGTATGATACCAATTTCATAGTCTGTAACATACCTACCCATATTACCCTGGGTCATTAATTCAGGGCCTTCTTCTCTTGTTCTGTCCCTCCACCCTTCCATGCATGATGTCCCTGTACAAGGACTGGTTCCTCCAGGCAACACCCCAACGTATGTCTGACAACATTAAAAATCTTTGCCTCCAAGGAGAAGCTCGGTTTCACCCTCTCCAGAACGAACTTATTTGCTCTCCTAGCAGTCTATGGTATAATCAACATTTTCTCCAGCACCAGAGCTCAAAGGTGTCAACCCTTCGTTCATCCTTAGTCATTGCTTAGCCCTCTGACACATGGCATATAATTGTGAAGACTATGGCCTGGATCAGGCACATCTTACTGTCTAGACTGACATCATTGCTCTTCAGCACTCTGGAGAGGTCCCTGACAGTGGATTTTTCCCAATGCAATTAATCTTTTTACTTCCTGGCTGCTGGTACCAAGTGTATTGATTATGGATCCAAGCAAACTGAACCTATTAACAATCTCAGTCTCTTCAATGTCTATCATGATGCTGCCTGTTGGCCCAGTGGTAAGAATCTTTGTTTTCTTGATGATGAGCTTCAATTCATACTGAAGGCTGTAGTCCTTGACCTTCTGCAGCAAATGCCTCAGGTCTTCTTAAGTTTGTGTCTTCATCCAATCCTGATGCCACATTCCTTTTCATAGAGCCCAGCTTCCCCTCCCGGATAATGTGTTGCACATACACCACATATAGATAGAAGACTGCATATAGATTAAAAATGTATGGAGAAAAGATGCATCCCTTACATACACTTTTCCTGATTTTGAACCATAAAAATGCTTTCGGTTTGTTCCTAAGACTGCCTCCTGATCAAAGTAAAGATTTTACATAAGCATGATCAAGTGTTCTGGAATTTCCATTCTTCTGAAAGTTATTGTGATCCACATAGTCTTTGCATGTTGTTGTTGTTATATGCCATCGAGGTGCTTGCAACTCATAGTGACCCTATGTACAACAGCTCTAAACTCTGCTCTGTCCTGTGCCAATCTCATTGTCTCTGACACACTCATCCCAATTGCCCCAGTCACTGAATCAATTCATCTCATAAAGGGCCTTCACCTCCTGACTCTGACCTCC
>NW_006399819.1:6830749-6837106 GCF_000299155.1 Elephantulus edwardii
TTGCTTGGTTCCACAATCAACACTCTTTGGCACCAGCAGTCAGAAAATCAAAAGATTAGTTGCATTGACCAAGTCTGCTGTCAGGGACCTCTCTAGCCTATTGAAGGGTAAGGATATCAGTCTGGAAACTAAAGTGTGCCTGATTCAAGCCAGGGTTTTTCCAATTACTTGCTATTCATCACAGAGCTGGACCATGACAAAGGATGACAGAATTAGAATTGTTGCCTTTGAGTTGTGGTTTGAACATACCATGGATTACAAGGAGAATAGTTCAATTCTGGAGAGGTTGAAACCAAGCTATGTCTTGGAGGCAAGAATTTTGAAGCTCCATCTCACATAATTAGGGCATGTGGCCAGGAGAGATCCATTCTTGGAGAGGGACACTGAATGGAGAGACAATGCAGGAGAGGAAGACCCTAGATGGAACTGATGGACTCAGTGACTGGAGAAATGGGATTATGTCTGTGGGATACGATGAGATTTGCTCAGGATAGGGCACTGTTCAAAGCTGTTGTTCCTAGGATTGCTATGAGTTACAGGCGACTTAATGACACAAAAGCAATAAAGCATACTTAGTTTTTGTTTAAATTTTGGGAGCTTAAATAATATTGTGATTGAAGTATATCTTTAAATAGTAATTTTCTTATCAGTCTTAGTGCCATGACTCACTAATAAAGTGGCATATAGTTTTATTTGTGTTTGTTTAAATATTGTTTGGATTTTTAAGAAACCAATATCTTCTAGGTTGGGTTGAAGAGTTCTATTTTTCTGTCCTTTCTCTTTTATAGACAATAATTAAATTTTTCTGTGGTGATTTTTGATTCACTATTTTGTTTTCACAATGCAACACAGCTACAATCTATAATGAATGTTTCTTAATATTCTATTTTAATTATAATTCCTCATATACAAATAAAAGTCTTATGTGGGGTTTTCCTCAAGAACATTCGTAAATGATTTTTCACTCAAAAGGGGGGAAAGGATCAAAGGTTAGATAATTATGTTTATTTTAAATCTTAAAGCTACTTAGAAGATTATATTATTCAGTCAGTTGTTGTTACCTGATCAACTCGTAGTTGACCCAACAGCAAGTTTCTGAGGCTGTAAATCACATCTTCGTGCTTCTCTGGAGCCACTGGTATATTTGAACCACCACAGAATTATGGCCTTTGGGTTATCATCATAATTCTCTACAGACTAGGTCACTAGAGTTCTCATATAATTTAATCAGCATGTTTATGTCCTTGGAAGCAGAAGTGTTATCAACTTCCTAAACAATATGCCTCTGGAAACTATGAACTTTGATATATTATGTTAGTTATAGAAAGACTTCAGGCCTTTTGTTGATAAGGTCACTATGAGCTTTGCTTGACTTGACAGCAATCAAAAACAACAACATGTTTATCTCCAGCATGTCATCAGAAGGAACAATCCTTGGAAATGGATATCATGCTTGGAAATAAAAAGGAAAAGAGAAGAGAAGACTCTAAACAAGGTGGATTGACTGACTGTACAATGGGCTTGAGCATATCAGAGACCACGAGAATGATGTAAGTTAGTGCAAGTTTCAGATATGTTGTTAATGGAGTCTTCATGAGTCATAGACAGCTTGATGACACCTAAAAACAGCATATATATTTTTTCTTTTTCATTAATTTTAATGAAATTTTCCAGAACTTAGGGTTTTCATTCATTGATCATTGCACTTTTCTCCCTGTCCCCTTCTCCCCCCTAGTTCACTCTTGTCTTTGAAAAGTAAAATCCTTTCATTATTATACAATACCTCCCTCCAGGAATAAATAATGTATACTGCATTGAAACAGTTGAGGGAGAGATCTGTTTAAAAGAGATATATGACTAGGTATTATTGTCATGACGGTAACATATACTTTTATGAGGGCTTTAGAGGTGCTCCATTATAGTTCAGTGCATAAGATTTTTAAAATTTTTTATGTATTTTTTATTTTTACTCAAACAAATTCTCACTTCAATAACTGTGTTTTCTTTGTGAGTGCCTGGATTATGAGAAATGATCATCAATCTCTATTCTTGCCTAGATACAAGAAAGCTGTCAGTCTGAAACAATACGTCTCTTGATCTTCTGAGTACTGGCACCATGGTTATTGATTGCTGATGCAGGTAAGATGACCTCATTGATAGTTTCAATCTTTTTTTCCAACAATCATGATGTTGCCTAACATTCCAGTGGGGAGGATGATATTCTGTAGCAAGTACTTCAAAGCCTCCTCATTGTCTGCAAGCAAGACTGTGCAGTTTATATAAATTGTAGAAGTCATCCTCAAATCTTGAGGCTTCTTCTTTACATAATCCAATTTTCAAATGATTTCCTCTGAATATGAGCCATTCTCAAATGGTGACATTTAATAATAAAAATAATAACTTTTTTTGCTAATGACTCTTTTTCAGTAGAATTTCTTATTGACATCCACCTAGACAATGTGAAAAATTTCACCCGTGTTTAGGCAATAGGAGAGAAAATTAATCCACCTTTTCCTAGTAAAAATAAGTAACTTCCAGAATTACTCAAAGTTGAAAATACCTTTTATTGGGTAATAATATGGATATGATGATATCTACACATTCAGACCAATATATCATGCACTATTTTTACCTATCCTACCTCAAAAACACACTTTTTAAACTATTAAAAATCTATGTGTGTATTTGCATTTATATGCATAGGTAAATGAAGTTATTTATTAAATGTTCAAATACTGCATTTTGCTGAAAATATGGATAAGTTGAAAATAGGGATAAGTAATTTTTTCTATGTTTCTTCTTTCTTGACTCATAGTATTTTATAAATTCCAGATATAAGTCCCTTATCTGGAATGACCTTACCAAATGAGTTTTCCCAGTCTGTGGCTCTCCTTTTTCCCTGCATGAAGAAGTTTTTGGACGTGCACAGGAACTTGGTTTTTAGGAGGTGCCTTTTATCTTCTCCTGGTGGTAGGTTTTTTTAGATGCTTAGAAGACTGTTTATGTTGGGGATTAGGACTTCTAGAGTTCTTCCAAGC
The DNA here is from genome assembly GCF_000299155.1 of Elephantulus edwardii. NCBI lineage: Eukaryota > Metazoa > Chordata > Mammalia > Macroscelidea > Macroscelididae > Elephantulus > Elephantulus edwardii. The sequence goes on from NW_006399819.1 coordinate 6,833,788, forward strand.
TTCTCTCAAATGAAGTTTATAGTCCTTGGTTTTAGTTCTAGGCCCTTGACACACTTTGAGTTGGTCTTTATGTATGGAGTGAGGTGTGGATTTTGCTTGAGTTTTCTGCAAATAGTTTTTCAATTTTACCAACACCATTTGTTAAAAAGGCTGTCATTTCCCCACTTAACTGATTTCATCTCCTTGTAAAATATCAGTTGACCGTAGGTAAATGGGCTGATTTCTGGATCCTCAATTCTATTCCATTGATCTGTGTGTCTGTCATTGCACAGTACCACGCTGTCGCAACCACCATGGCAGTGTAGTAGGATTTGAAATCAAGGAGTAAAATGCCTTCTACCTTGTTCTTCTTTTAAAGGAGTGTTTTGCTTATCTAGGGCCTCTTTCCATCCCAAATGAAATTGGCAATTGTATTTTCCATCTCCTTGATGAAGGGAATTGATACTTGTATTGGAATTGCACTGAATGCGTAAATTGCCTTTGTAATTATTGTAATTTTCACAATATTGAGTCTTCCTATACAAGAGCAAGGTATATTCTTCCATTTCTCCAGGTCTCCTTCTGTTTCTTGTAGTAATGTTTTGTAATTTTATTTTAATATATCCTTTGTGCTTTTGGTAAGATTTACGCCAGGTATTTAATCTTGTGATTAGCTATTGTGAAGGGTATTGTTTTTCTTAGCTCCAGTTGCGTATTCTTTTTGTCACTATAGAGAAATCCAACTGATTTTTGTACGTTGATCTTGTATCCTGTCACTTTGCTGAGTTGGTCAACTATGTCCAGTAGTTTTCTTGCTGAGTCTTTAGGTCTTTAGTTTTCTAAATATACTATCATATCATCTGCATATAGAGATAATTTTACTACCTTTTTGCCAATTTGGCTATCTCTTATTTTCTTCTCTTGTCTAAAGGCTATCGCTAAGACTCCCAATACAATATTGAATAAGAGAGGTGATATTGGCCAGCCTTGCTGACTTTCTTTTCTCAAAGGGAATGCCTTTAATCTCTCCAAAGAGAACAATGCTGGCTCTAGGTTTTTCAAGTACACTTTTTACTATATTGATGGTATTTCCCTCTATTCCTGTCTTGTTGAGTGTTTTAATCAGGTAAGGGCGTTGGATTTTGTCTAAGGTGTTTTCTGCATCAATTAATAGGATTGTTTGGTTCTTGTTCTCTGCTTTGTTTATGTGGTGAATTACACTGATTGTTTTCCTTTCATTGAACCATCCTAGGATACCTGTCATGCATCCCTCTTGGTCATTGTGCATTCTTTTTTTTATAGACTGTTGGATTTTATTGGCCAGGATTTTATGGAAGATTTTTCATCTCTATTCATGAGAGATATTAGCCTATAGTTTTCTGCTTTGTGGTTTGGATATCAAGGATATATTTGCTACTTAGAATGAATCTGGGAGAATTATTTTTTCTATTTTCTGAAAAACTTTTTGTTGAATTTGTGGTAGTTTTTCTCTGAATATTTGATAAAATTCACTAGTAATATCAGCTAGTCCAAGGCTTTTTTATGTTGTTGTTGGAAATTGTTTTATTACCTGTTTCTTTTTTAAAATGCGTCTTCTTAGGTGTTTTACTTTGGCCTGTGTCACTTTAGGCAGATTGTGAGTTTTTAAGTATTGTCTATTTTCTCTAGATTTTTATGTGTTTGAGTGTAGAAACTTTCTTTTAAAATAATATTTCATTGTTAACCAATTTTTAGTTGGTTCTGTTGTAATATTGTCCCTCTCACCACTTAATTGGACTATTCCTGTCTTTTCTTTTGTTTCCTTTGTTAGTTTTGCTAGTGGTTTGTTGATTTTTTTGACCTTTTCAAACAACCAACTCCTGATGTTGTGTTGATGGTTTAAATTTGTTTTTATGTTTTCTATATAATTTATTTCTGCCCTAATTTATAAAATTTCCTTTTCAAAAAAAGATGTATGGTTTTCTTGCTGTTATTTATCAACTTGTTGGAAATGTTGGGTTAAAAAATCAATTACAATTTTCTTTCTTGAATTTTGTTTTGCTTATTCCTATAAATTGACCTCCAATTACTGCTTTGGCTGCTTCCCAGAGGAGTTGATAAGCTGTGTTTCCATTGTTACTTGTTTTATGAAACTTTTTTCTTTACATTTTCTTTTCTTCTATTGTACACTTATGTTCAAGGAGTGTGTTGTTCAGCAAAGAATATAGATGAGGTTTTTTATCCTTTATCTCTTGATATTAATTTCTAATTTTATTGAATTATAGTCTGAGAAGATGCTTTGTATTATTTCTGTGGTTTTGTGTTTATTGATGGTTGCTTTCCGACCTAAAATATGATCTTTTCTGGAGACTATGCCATGCGCATTGGAGAAGAAAGTATACTGCGCCTTTTGGGAGTGAATTAGCTTGCGTGCATCTATGAGATTAAGTTAGTTTATTGTGTGGTTTAATTCTTCAGTATCTTTATTGAGTTTCTTTCTCATGATTCTGTCTTTTGAGAATAGTGTACTGAAGTCTACTACTACTACTATTATAGTATTGTATATTTCCTTTTTCAGTTCTGTTAACATTTGCTTTATGTATTTAGGGGCTCTTTCATTTGCTGCATAGATATTTATTATTGTTATGTTATCTTTTGGTATAGACACTTTAAGCATTTTGTAGTCACCTTCTTTATCGTTGTGATGGTTTTTATGATGAAATCTATTTTATCAGAGATTAATATTGCTACTCCTGATTCTTTTCTGGTTGCCATTTGCTTGGTATAGATTTTTCCACCCTTTTCTTTTTAGTCTTCCTTTATCTTCACTTTTTAGGTATGTCTTTTATGGACAGCATATTGATGGATTTTGGGGTTTTGTTTTTTTTATCCAATCTACTTAATCTTATTCCTCTTTACTGGTACATTTAAACCATTCACATTCAGTGTAATTATAGAGAGGCAAATTTTTATTGTTATCATTTTGTTGAATTCTTTTTGATGCTTTTGCTGGTTACTTGGCTCATCCTGCTATCTGTGGTATTTCTGTAAGAAGGACTTCCCTCAGTATGTCCTGCAATGCTTTACTGAGTATCACTTGATCTTATCATCATATTGGAAGGACAGTTTGTCTGGGTACAGTATTCTTGGTTGATAGTTGTATACATTGAATGTTTAATTTAATATATGTCATTCCACTGTTTTCTTGCTCGCATAGTTTCTTCTCAGAAACTGGCACATAATCATATTGGCTGTCCATTATATGTTTATCTTTGTTTCTCCCTAGCTGCTTTCAGAATTCTCTCCTTATCTTTGGTTCTGGCAAATTTTACTGTGATATGTCTTGTTTTTCTTTTGTGGT
>NW_006399819.1:6837456-6846767 GCF_000299155.1 Elephantulus edwardii
TCTTGATGGTGTACCCCATTATTCATAGGTTGTCTTTTATTTCTTTTTTCCTATTTGATTCTTCTTCTAGTTCTAGCAGATAATTTCTAAGAATTCTATATTCTATTTCTCTGGTTCTTTGTTCCATCTTTTTAACTCTACTTATATGTCCCTTCAACATATTGATAGCATCTGGAACTTTGGTCCTTATACTGTAGATTGTGGTCTCTTGATTTTGCAGAGTCTCTAATGCCTCATCTGTTTTATCTGCATTGTCTTGGGTTTTTTGGTTTGTTTTTTTTTTTTTAGTTCCTCTTGACTTTTGCTTGTAGAGTCTTATAATTTTCTGAGTTTGTCTTTCACCTATTAAAATATTCAATTGCTATTGTTTTGAATCATGAATCAGAAAGCTCCATCAGACTTTCTGGCTTTAGGAAATCCATTTGTTCTTTTATTTGATCGTTTATTTTGGATGAAATATTGTTTTGGTTTTGTGTAGGGTGTGAGGTAGTTTGTTTCTTCCGTTTCATTGCTGTGGCAAAGTTTTTCATGCCTGAGAACTTAACAAGCCTTCATCTGATAACTTTGGCTCAGGAAATCACTGTTCCAGAGGAGGGAGAGACAGCTCACCCTGCCTAAATTTCTCTCTGATCTCTTACTCAAGGGATGATTTGTTTCAGTTGTGGATGGAGATGGCCTATGAACTAACAGCATTCTCAGCCAGGTAACTACCACAGACAAGCTGAGTCAAAAGGGTCCAAAGCACAAGTACTGACTTTGAGATGGCCCAGGGTACCAAGGTGGTGTTTGGGAAGGAAATGGTTTCTACTGTGGTATTGATTCTCTTGGAACAAACAGGAGGGTGATGGCAGTGTAGTACGGTCTTCACACAGTGGGACAGTCTGGTCTAATTCACCAGCATGGTCTGTGCTGTGGCTCAGTCCATGTGATGACTTGGTCCATGTGAAAACTCAGCTTGTGTCATGGTCTTACACATCCTAAGACATTAAAAATAAAACTGTATAAATCCACAATCAATGCTTTTGGCACCAGCAGTCAAGAAATCAAAAGATAAATTACACTAGGGAGATCTTCTGTCAAGGAACTCTCCAAAGTGCTAAAGAGCAATGATATCAGGTTGGAGACTGAGGTGTGCTTGATTCAGGCCATGGTCTTTGCAATTTTTTGGTATGTATCAGAGAGCTGGAAAATGACTAGGAATAACAAGAGAAGAATCATTGTCTTTGAGTTGTGGTGCTAGTGAAGAGTATTGAGCATACCTTGGACTTAAAAAGAATAAACAGGTCTGTCCTAGAAAGACTGAAAACAGGCTGTTCCTTGGAGGCAAGGATTTTGAGATGCCATCTCACATACTTTGTGAGATACATTAATGTGATCAGAAGAAGGGCATCATTCTTGGAAGGATGGAGGAACAGTGCAGCAGAGGCAAACCTCAGATAAGATGGAGGGGCACAGTAACTGGAGTAATGGCAGTAGGCATGCCAGAGACAGTGATATCAGCTCAGTATCTGGCAGAGTACAGAGGTATAGCACTATATTGATGTCACGATGAGTCACAAGTGACTTGATGGTACATAACATTAACAACAAAAGCAATAATATTTGTGTTGAGGTGAGATAAAACTAATTTAAACTCTAGTAATATATAAATTGTTGGTAACATTACATATAAAGCCATTGATGGACTTTTAATTTTTTTTATTTTTAAAATTGAGGCTCAAGTTAAGCTTGGTGTGCTATAATTCTGGATTAATTTTCATGTGAAACATAAGCTACAAGAGATAAAATACATAGGTTTTCTTGTTACATATTTATTATGGGTTACAGTATATCTCTTTTGAACTGAGAATTTAGCTTTGTGTTAAAGGGTGAATTTTTTTTAAATGTCCCCCATCTAGTATAAAAGTAAAGAAAAAATTTAATTCAGGCTTAAGCGTAATGTTCTCAGCATAATAGGCACTTTATTGATAATGAGGTATCCTGTGCAATATATTAAGTCTTTATGTATTACATAAAAACTCTGTAATAAAGCATCTAAATATATGATTATTCCAAGTAGGGTCTAGATAAATGTTTTCTATGTTCTAATTGCTTTAGGTTTTTATCATTATTATTAATGATTTCATAAGCACCCAATTCTTTTTCCCACCTGAACTAAAAATTGAGCAATTTTTCAAGGCCGTAAAAGTTTAGTGTTGAATTGTAACTGCACCTATTATCTCCAAACTGAAATTCTCCTTAAGGTATAATCACTCTGCTTATGATACAGACTTCACCCCCTCCATCACCTCCATTGCTATTATTGGAGAAGGTGTAGTGGGAGTGCTCTTTTGAGGCAAGAATGATGAGACTTCACCTCATCATACTTGGGCATGTTGCTAGGAGGGGCTATTCCTTGGAGAAGAACATGATGCTAGGAAGGGTGGAGGGTCAGTGAACGAGAGGAAGACCCTCAACCAGGTGGATTGACGCAGTTACTGCCACAATGGGTTCTTGTGTGTCAGAAAGTATGAGGATGGCACAGGATAGAACAGAGTTCATGTCTTTTGTTAATAGAGTTGCTATAAGCCTTACTCAATTCAATGACATCTAACACCAACAATAAATCCCTGGACAATTTTGAGCTTTCTTATTTATTCCTGATGTCTTAGTTACATATATATTTTTTCCTAATATTTCCCAATATCATCAGCTCAATAACTCTCAAAAGAAGCCCAGAAGCTAACTGTGTTAAGCTGCACTCCATAGTAAAGACTGTAGTCTTTAACCCTCTTCAGCTTCAGTTTTTCTCAGTTTTAGCAAATAAGGTTGTGACATGTGCTTAATTTAAGTTATTGAGTCTTCCTTCAATGCTGCTTCCACATTCCTCCTCATAAAGTTTAGCCTCATGAATGACCTATTCCTCATATAATTGGATACGATACGGAGAAAGGATGAATCTCTGGAGTACTTTATTTTCAATCATGTAGTATTTCCTTGCTCTGTTTCAATGACTGGTTCCTGGTCTAAGTGCAAGTTTCATTTGAGCACAATTGAATGTTCTCTGATTTCCAGAGCTATGAGAGGGTATCAAGAATATCATCCATGAAGAATGCAAAAGGTCATTGCAAAGAGGAGGATGAAAACATAGATGGATGTCAGAAGTGACTCTGAATATTGTATTAGACTATCAAGAAGCCAAAACAAAGGGAAAAATTCAGTAATTTTTTTTTTTGACAGGTCTATCGAACAACTTTATTTAAGTATCCTGGGCCCCACCAGGCAATGTGGTTTGTGCGAGGCTGTGCGAGGGATAGGCTTGGGCTGAGAGAAGGGAGGTGAGCTGGTTAGCACACTGTAGTCGGAGGGTCGCCACATAGCTTTCACACACACCTGCTGCTGTGGCCCACATCTGGCAGGGGCCTTTGGAAAATTCAGTAATTTAAGAAGCTGAACAGAAAATTTCAAAGGGCATATTAGGAATACAAAGCAAAGTATCGTAATGAAGTGTGAAGGGCTGGAGTCAGAAATTTAAAAGCGCTGACGTTGATTGTTATTTCTTAAGTTGGAGGGACTGAAAAACAAATTCAAGGCTCGAGTTGCAATTAAGGATGCTATGGGAAGAATATTAAATGATCTAGAAAGCATCAAAAGAAGATAGAGTACACAGAGACACTTTAGTGAAAAGAATTGACTAACAAAGAAGAATTTCATGAAAAAATATATAATGGAATACCAGTTGAGATATTACCACAAACAGATGCAGCTTTGGACATGCCCACCGCATTGTTCCAAGAAGTCTATAGGACAACCACCTGGTCAACTGATTAGAAAAGAATCATACTTACTTCTATTCTTAAAAAAAAAGGATAATACAAAAAAAAAAACCCACAAAAAAACCAACACAAAGTGGTAATTCCCAAACAATTATCACACCCAAGCAAAACCCTGCTGAAGATTATTTAACAATGACATGAACAGAAAACTGTCAGAAATACAAGATGGGTTTGGAAAAGGTTGTGGCACTAGGGACATCATTGCAAAGTTACCTGGATCTTGGCTAAAGCAAAGAGTAATAAAAGAATGTCTATTTGTGTTTTCTTGACTATGCAAAGTCATTTGGACATGTGGATCACAGTAAACTATGGCTATTACTGAGAAGAGGATAGGACAATAGAGAAAATCCATTCTACCACTAGATATGAACAACCAATTCAAAGATATAATTTCACTTACATTGGAATAAAAATACAAAATATTATGGAACAAAATTGCTTAAGAAAGATACCATAGTTGTTGTTGTTTAATGCCGTCGAGTCGTTTGCGACTCATAGCGACCCTATGTACAAGAGTCCTAAACGCCATTCTATCCTGTGCCAACCTCACTGTCTCAAACACACTCATTCCCACCACTCCATTCACAGAATCCATCCATCTCATAGAGGGTCTTCCTCTCCTGCACCGTCCCTCCACTCTCCCAAACCTGATATCCTTCTCCAAGGACCAGTCCCTCCTTGCAACATGCCCAAAGTATGTCAGACGAAGCTTCAGAATCCTTGACTCCAGAGAACATTCTGGCTTCACCTTCTCTAGGACAAACCTGTTTGCTCCCCTAGCAGTCCATGGTATATTCAACACTCTTATCCAGCACCACAACTCAGAGGCATCAATACTCTTTCTATCATCCCTATTCACTGTCCAACTCTCCGATGCATAGCACATAATTGCAAAGACTATAGCCTGGATTAGGTGCACCTTAGTTTTCAGCCTGACGTCATTGCACTTCAGTACTCTTGAGAGGTCCCTCACAGCTGACTTTCCCAATGCAATTTATCTCCTGATTTCCTGGCTGCTGTTACTTAGAGTGTTGACTGTGCAGCCAAGTAAACTAAAACTGTTAAGTATTTCAATCTCTTCACCATCCATACTGATGCTGTCAATTGGCCCAGTGGTGAGAATCTTTGTTTTCTTGATATTGAGCTTCAATCCATATTGAAGGCTGCAGTCCTTGACCTTCTGCAGCAAGTGCTTAAGGTCCTCCTCAGTTTCAACAAGCAGGGTTGTCATCTACATAACGCAGGTTGTTGATGATTCTTCCACCAATCCTGATGCCATATTCCTCCTCATACAGCCTAGGGTCTTGGATGATCTATTCTGCATACAGATTAAAAAGGTATGGAGACAAAATACATACCTGACAGACCCCTTTAGCAAATAATATTAAGTAGATTCAAGAAAGTGCGAAAAAACATTTTCCAAATTAGAAACAGCTGATGTCACTTCTTAATAATTTATCTATATATAGCAAATTTTAATTTACTTTTCAGGTACATGTCAATCACACAATGTGTTTAGTAAAAATGGATTTTATTTTAAAAAATCTCAAAAAGAATAATGATATTTTATTCTAGCTCATCAATAAGCTTGACATTCAATCCATGATTCCTCTAAATTACCCATGTGAAATGATATTTTTATTCAGCCCACTGAAGATCATTAAAGTACATAACATCCAGTAAAGAATATGAAATACTGCTGCCAGACTTGTCAATAATTACATGGAATTGTAATAATGATTGAAGTAATTTCTATTCTAAGTCCATGTAAAACAACTGTAGGCTAATTTAGAACAATGCAATGTTATATTCATGATTATTTAAGTTTTGACAAATCATTCAGTGATTTATGAAAGAAAATTAGCTCTTAATTGTGATATGTGTGGGTGTTTAAATGGTCCTAAAGACAATTCACATCTTTTATCTTTTTTTAAATATAGTGAAATTTACAGTATTGTAGTTTAAAGGAAAAATGGAAATATTATGACTACCTAGCTGAGCCAAATTAATGTGGCCATAAATTGTTAATGTACAAACTATATTATCCTAGATATTCTTATTAGAAATTAAAAATGTTTTAATTTTAACCAGTTCGGTCTTTAAAAGGTCTATAAGGAATGTAAACAAAACCATTGAAGTTAACTAAAAATAATGTGGGGTTTTTTTGTGTTTTTTTTTTCCCAGAAACAGAGGCAGAACATGTGTGAAAGGATAATTAAAATAACTGACTTTAAAGACTAGAAGAAATTAAAAAAGATTATTTGGCTTAGTTTTTCACATGTCCTAATAACTTAAAATGTTGCTTCACATTTGGTCAAATGCATTTGTACACTATTACCCTGTAGAATACACAGAACTGACATTATTTTGAATGGTTTTCAAAGATCCAAAGTTCAGGATCATCTTTAACTTTGCCTTCCTGAGTATTTCACATGCATATTTACCCATTGCACAATTTTTAGTTTCAAATCAAAATATTTCATATTTTTTTTCTCTGTGTGAAATTCTTATCTCCTCTCTAATCATGTATCTGCCTTGGGATCTAATGATGATAGTGTTAAAGATGATAATGTGATTTTATAATTGGATTTATCATTACAAAACAACAATCAATATAACATTTATCTTCTGTCACAAAAAGACATGGAAAGAATTTTCACAGAGGAAGATATTCAAATGGCAAATAGACACATGAAAAAATGTCCCAAATCACTGGCAGTAAGAAAGATGCAAGTCAAAACCACAATAAAATACCATCTCACAGGACAGCAAGTAACAAATGTTAGAGAGGATGTGGTGAGAGAAGAACTCTTAAACATATTTTGTGGGATTATAAAATGATACAACCATTCTGGACGGCAGTTCGTTGCTTTCTCAAAAAACTGAACATAGAAATTTCATATGACCCAGCAATTCAATTACTTGGAATATATGCTAAGGATATGAGAATTGAGGAACAAACAGATATTTGTATACCAATGTTCACAGCAGCATTATTCACCATCGCAAGGACATAGAAGCAACATTCACACAATAGAATGCTATGCAGTTCACAGGAGCAATGTTGTTGTTGTTATGTGGTGTTGAGTCACCTGTGACTCATAGTGATCCTATGTATAACAACCCTAAATCCTGCTCTATCTTGTGCCAATCTAACTGTTCCCAACATACCTACCCCCATTTCCCCAGTCACTGAATCAATCTACTTCATAGAGGGTCTTCCTCTCCTGCACAGTCCTTCCACTCTCCCAAGCATGACATCCTTCTCCAAGGACTGGTCCCTCCTTGCAACATGCCCAAAGTATGTCAGACAAAGCTTCAAAATCTTTGCCTCCAAGAAGCAGCCTCATTTAACCCTCTCCAGAATGAACCCGTTCAATATTTTAGCAGTTCATGCTATAACCAATACTCTTCCTCAACACCACAGCTCAAAGACATCAATTTATTTCTATCCTCCCTAGTCATTGTCCAACTCTCTGATGCCTACGAAATGATTGCAAAGACCATGGCCTGTATCAGGCACATGTTTGTCTCCAGAGTGACACCACTACTCTTCAATACTTGAGAGAGGTCCCTAACAGCAGACTTTCCCATCACAATACATCTTTTAATTTCCTGGCTGCTGGTGCCGAGAGTGTTGATTGTGGAGCCAAGCAAATTAAAGCTGTGAACAATCTCAATCTCTTCATCATCTATCCTGATACAGCCAATTGGTCCAGAGGTGAGAATCGTTGTCTTCTTGATATTGAGCTTCAATCCATATTGAAACTGCAGTCCTTGAGCTTGTGCAGCAAGTGCTTCAGGACCTCCTCAGTTTTGGCAAGCATGATTGTGTCATCTGCATAACATAGCTTGTTGATGAATCTTCCACCAATCCTGATGCTACACTTCTTCTCATACAGACTCACCTCCCGGATAATCTATTCTGCATGTAGATTGAAAAGGTATGCAGGAGCAAGGATTTTGTAAATTTTTACCTAACTTGAGAGTGACTGGAAAGTATTATACTAATTCATCCCTATAAAGATAAATATTGTATAAAACCATTATTGTAAAATGAGTACAAGGATCCAAGAGGGGTGGGAGAGGTTGGAAGCAGAAGGATGAGGATGTGCAGGGGGAGGGGAGGATTAATCATGAGATTGTACAATTTGTTGTGTGTGGAGACAAGGGAAATGGAAAGAATTTCTTCTTAAAAAACAATTTATTCAAATTTTGTAAATAAATGAGTAGAAGTTGTTTTTTAAATAAAGCACAAAACAATTATCTGCAAAGAATAAATAATTGTACAAAAAAGTTTTGTGTGGTCTGCAGGGATATCACATCAGATTTTAGACTCAGAAAAACAGTAAGATTGGTGTTGAGAAAAATAGAGGTATGGGAATATGAGGAAATATGTCTGACCTCATGGGAATTGGTTTTGCATTTTTAATGCTGTTGAGAGGGACAGTTCCCCTTTGTCACGTTGAAAAAGGTGAAATATGGCTGTCACTACATGGCCTTTACTCTTTTTACACCATGAAATCAAGTCTAAGTCACAATGACTCTATACGGAAAACTAAAATTTACTCAGTGAATCTTTAAGTCTGTAATATTTAGAGAAGACGACTCACACATCTATTTCCTACTGAGCAACTTCTAGGAGACAGGTGCATAACCACTGTATTACTGGAGATTCTTACTGATAAATATATAGATAATAAAATACAATAAAATCTAAAATGTAATAAAGGGAGGTATTACAACAGCGTAAATTTAGGATGGATTTATTGGAATGGATTCCTACCATATGTAGGGTGCTATCTATAGGGAGTTTGTTTACACAGTTTATACCAAATTGTGACACTAATCTAAAGACTTCTCTTTGAGAAAAAGTTAAGTAATATCCCACAAAAATTTACAGCCCTAGAAACCTGATGGATAGTCATTGGCTCAGAACTGATTTGACTGCAGTGAGTTTAAATTTGACTGGCAATAATATGCAGCTTAAAGTTATATTTGTAAAAAGAAAACAGTTTCTGATAATAAAAAAATTAATGGTGAGAAATTTTGTGTTTTATGTTTTCCATAGAACTGCTATGTAACTGCTATGCTATTTCCATATTACATGCTATGATATTTAATTAAATTTTTCATTTTTATTTCTTTCTTTCCATGATACTTTAACCTACAAAGAGCTGAGGTTTCAGCCTACTTTTTAAAGCAAGTTATCCTAGAATTGAGAGAGAAAGTTGGATGAACAATCTCCTCCTGTGAGTTTAACTGTCTCTGAAAATCTTCTGGGTGTGTCAGCTATGAATCAGTTCAGATCTGATGGTACTCAAAAACAACGATCCTAGAAGAAAATGTTCTGAAGTTTTTGTTAAATAAGTCATTTGTGGACAGAAGACTTTGTAATCCTAATCTCTGATTTAATTTCTTTCTTCTTTTAACAACAAAAAAGAGGGGGGGAAATGTTTCTTTAGTTTCAAAGGGGAAAAAACTCCATGTGTGTAG
>NW_006399819.1:6846959-6857819 GCF_000299155.1 Elephantulus edwardii
TTCAGTCCTATTCCTATGCCAACCTCACAATATTTGACACCCTTGAGCTCATTGCTGCAGTCATTTTGTCAGTCCACGTGATTGAGGTTCTTCCTCTCCTTGGCCAATAACTCACCTTTCCAAGCATGATGGCCTTTTTAAAGGAATAGCCTTTCCTAGCAACATGCTAAAGTGTGTGAGATAAAGAAAGCTTCACTGTCCATGCCTCCAAAGAGTGTTCTGGATGCACCTTCTTCAAGACATATTTGTTTGTTCTTTTGGCAGTCCATGGGATACTCAGCACTATTTTCCAATATCACAGTTCACAGGCATCAATTTTTATTCTGTCATCCTTATTCATTGTCCAACTCTCAATAGCATAACAAATGATTCAAAAGACCATAGTCTGATTCAGCTGCATCTTATTCCTCTATCATCATTGCTCTTCTCTCCCTGACTGCAGTTTCTCAGTATAATGTATCCTGAATTCTTGATTACCGGTATCAAGCATCTCGATTGCGAATACAAGATGAAGTCATTAACAGTTTCAATCTTTTCTCTATGTTGCGTGATGTTGCCTATGCATAAACTCTTCAATGATCCAGATTTTGCCCATAGCAAAATAAATCTCTAAATATTTCAACTCGCAGCTTGAATTTGCTTTCCAATTCTTTCAGCTTGGGAAATTCCCACGTAGTTCTTCCCATTTTATTCTGCATTTCTAGACCTCTGCATATTCTATTAATTTAGTTTAACTTGTCTTCTTATTGGGCTTCCCTGTGAAATCTTCTATTCATCTCTTCTACTTCAGCATCTCTTTCCTTAGCTTTGGCTTTTTTGATACATAAGTGACATTTTAAGTCAGTGTCCTTTCTGATAACCATTTTGTTTTTCTCTTCCTCCTGTCTTTGTAGTGATCTTTTGCTCTCTTCATGGATAGTACACAAGCAGTAGTAAACATGAATAAATGTGTTTGTGGTATTCTTTTCCAGAAATATTAATCATAGGAATGAATGTATACATTCGTGTAATGTGCATAGTCCTACATTATGAGTTCAGTACTTTCTCATAAATGTACAGGCACTTTAAAGTTTTCATTTCAAACCCTGTTCTGAATTAGAGATGGATATTTTGCTCAGGGAAGTAAAGGGTGGAAGGAAAAAGGAATACTCTTAACAAGATGGACTTACTCAGAAGTTGCAAGAATAGATTTAAACACTCTATTTGTGAAGATGGTGCAGGACTAGGCAGTGTCTTATTTTGTTTTGTTTTGTTTGTTACAGCTGTGTCCCTATTAATCAAAATTAAATCAATGACAGCTAAAAGCAACTATAAATAGATAGATTCACAAAATCTTTTTGCCCACTTGCTTGACAGAAGCCACACAAAATAACAAAGATGTAAATTCTCTAAGAGTGTCATATTTAAACTATGGCACTGAGAAAAGCTACATACTGAAAAAATGACTATGAATGAACACTCAAAAAAGATCATATATTACACAAATCCCCTCCTCTAAGTAACTGATTAATTTCAGAAAGCACTAGCAAAAACATGATTCTTAAAGATACAGAAATCACATAGAACTACTGTAGTCATATCATGTATATGTTGAGAGAACAACTGACACAGAGTAGGAGGTAAAGAATCCAGTAAACATGGCTTGTTTTGAAAGAGATTCAGGGAAATGTAGGCTGCCATATGTGAAGGGAGAAGTATGTCTCTGTCTGACCAGAAATTAGTTGTGTTTTAAAGCCTACAAAACTACATGGTCACTCATTTATCTCAGGAAAATACTGCAAATTATTACTTTTAGAAAAGTATAATTTACCCAGTTATAAATAATTTAAATGGGTTGACATAGTATCCATAAATGATCAAACTTATTAGAAAAACACAGTAGAATTTCTCAATAATAATTTAAAATGCTCTTATAGAAGGGAAAAATGTATAACAAAGCAGAGGAAAGGTTTAAATAGACTTTTCCCATTATAAACAATACAAAACACTTTTCAGCCAATAATTGTACTAATAATACAGTGTTAATAGTGATAGGTTTGGAGTTACTGTTTTGAAAAATAATTCTGAACAGTTTTCATATAGGATATTTCATTAGAACTCCTGTAGCCTTCTTGTTTTAGCATTTAGATTTCTTCATTTTAATTGATGTGCTTAAAAGAGCTCTGGTGGCAGAGTCTATAGGGAGGTGCACTATTAAACCAAAGGTTTTACCTCTTTGATGATTCAAATCTATTCATCTTGAGGTATAGGATAAGGTGGACAATATACTTCCATGTGATTTACAGCCTTTAAAACCTGCTGAAGGATCAACTATGAGTCAGTTCCAGTTTGACAGCAATGAGGGGAAAGAATTTGATAAACTACCTTTCACTGAACTTTCCCAAGCATCTCCAAAGATGGGAGGACAACACTTGCCTAACTCTAGATGGTAATCATGATTGTTGGGTGTTCCCTAGCAAATTTCTCACAGTGGAAGATGTCTTGGAAATAAGAAATTCATCAATGAGGCATAGATGGCAAAACAGTCTATTTAAATGCTATTATAATTAAGTGGTACATTTTGTCTGTTTCAACATTATTGCTTTGTTTTGGAGTGTAGGTTCAAATAAGTTTTAGAATATAGAATTTTCCAAGAAAGCATTTTCTTTAAGAAACTAGCTAAGTTAAAAATAAACTTTTGTCAGCAGAAAAACTGTTTAGCTAACTGTTTGTAATCCTTCGCAGGAGCAGAGCGGAGGGAATCAAACTCCATCAATTGTGTGATAAATAGCCAGGGCCATAGAACTTTAGAGCAGAGAGTTGCCACGTGAGAGAAGCACACTCAGTAGGCAACATTTTCATCCTTTAAATTGTAGTCAGGGGACAGGAGGGTTGAAATAGAGGGCACAGTCATTATCTTGGAAAAGAATTCTTTTTGTTTAGTTTCACTTTGATTCAGATAGTGAATAAATTTAGAATAAAGTTCCTCCAAACTCAATCTGTAAGGGTGTAAATAACTGAATCCTGGGGAGATAAATTCAGTTTAGCAGCTTGGCTAATTGAAAAACATTGACACTCAAATTGACCTGTTCTTTGCTTACCTCTGAGGCCGAAAACCTCATATTGCCAGGAGTGGCTGGGGCAGCATATAGAATATATCAAGCTGTCTTTGAGGATAAATTAGCTTTTGTAAAAATGGAAAATTATAATCAGGGATAGAGGAATAGCCAATAATATAAAAAATGACCAATGGTATTTCAAAGGGTTCAAGGCCTAGACTTTGCTATAACATGCACATGAAAAAGTTATTTGGTGTCAAAAAATCTAAATATAACTTGTACACACATATGTTGTTGTGTTGTTGACTGCCTTTGAGTCTAGCACAATTCATGGTGACCCTAAGAATAAAAGGCCTGACGCTTTTCTGTATCTATCGACCTTTATCAAAGTTCATAGGGTGCTGGAAACATGTTGTTTAGGAAGTGGATGCTATAATTTGACAATATAGACCATGAGCTTTTTATATATCTTGTCATTTAACCAGTTATTTTCAGGTCAATTTCAACGTGTGTCAAAGGAAATTTATGTTCCATAGAGTTTTTCAGACTGACTTTTAAGAGTACCTTGCCAATCTTTTCTTCTCGGTGTCTCCTGAAGGACTCAAATTTTTGAATTTTTGGTTAGCAGTCAAGTACCATTTGTACCTCCCAAGTGAATTCTGTTAACAAAACGGGGGAAATGTCAATTATATTTTGACATGTTTAAAAAATCTTACTATTTGTTTTTGTTAATTGCCTTTGAATAAAGCATGACTCATAGGGACCCGATGAATAATTTACTACTTAGTCATAATTTTTAAATACATATGGTCATATTTAACTAAAATTTTAAGTATCTGAATTAAAGCAATTTAACACTTAGAAAAAAGTGTACATTAAGGATCATAGTCTAGATTTGACTACAGGGATGATTAGTTTTAGAAAGAATATAAAAAGGTATTAAATATACAAGAAAGAATATTAAATCCTTCAGGGAGAGATAAACCAAAGAGATAAACAAGCCCAGAAGGGAGTCTGAGCAAAAACAATACTAATAATATGTTCTTTTCCAACCAGAGAAGTACATTTAGAAGCTGGTATTGGTTTGACTCTGTATTTGAAAAGAAAAACTGAGCTAGAGACAAAACTATGGAATATTTAATATCAGCTTCTCTCTGCTTTTAGGTTAGTATTGAATTTCCTTCTACATTGTTATGTGCCATCGAGTCACCTGCAACTCATAGCAACCCTATATGAGTTAGATCTGAAAGCTTCCCTATCCTGAGCCAATCTCAAGTCTCTGACAGACCTAATCCCATCGCTCCAGTCACCGAGTCAATCCATCTCAACCTGAGTCTTCCTCTCTAGCACTGTCCCTTTCCAAGGACTGGTTCTTTCTGCCCACATGCCCAAAGTATGTAAAATGGAGCTTTAAAAATTCTTGCCTCCAGGGAACAAACTGGTTTAACCCTTGCCATGACAGAACTGTCTGTTCTCCTGGTAGTCTGTGGTATATTCAACACTCTTCTCCAGCACCACACCTAAAAAGCAACAGTTCTATCATCCTTAGTCCTTGTCCAGTTCTCTGATGCATAGCAAGTAAATGTGAAGACTATGGCCTGTATCAGGTACACCATAGTCTCCAGACTGACTTCAATGCCCTTCACTACTCTAGAGAGGTCTCTGACAGACTCTCCCATTACAAATCTTTTGATTTTCCTGCCTGATAGTTTCAAGAATATTGATTGTGGAACCAAGCAATCTAAAGATATCAGCAATCTCAAATAAGTCTGTCCTGAAGAGGATGAAACCAAGTTTCTTCTTGGAGGCTAGGACTCTGAAGCTCCATCTCACACCTTTTGAGCATGTGGCAGGAGGGACCCGTCCTTATAGAAGAACAGCATGCTCATAAGAGTGGAGGGACAGTACAGGAGAGAAAGACCGGGACAAGACAGATTGATATAGTAACTGGGACAATTGGGGTATGTGTGTCAGAGTGACTGAGACTGTTTCAGAACATGGCAGGCTTCAGAGCTGTTTTACATAGAGTTGCTATGAGTTGTAAGCAACTTGATGGCAATATTTATGTTGTTGTCATGTGCCATCGAGTCTCCTGAGAATTATAGAGACATACTATGTTAAACAACTCTGATCCCTTCTGTATCTTGAACCAATTTCATCATCTCTGACACACTTAACCCTGTTTCTGCAGTCACTGAGTCATCAGCATAAAACAGGTTAAGTCTTTCTTCAGTCTTGATGCCACATTCCTCTTCATATAGTCCAGACTCTCAGATGATCTGTTTTGCATATAGATTGAAATGGTATGGAGATAGGACACCTCTCTGAGTTGTACCTTTTCTGATTTTGAACCATGTAGTGTTTCCTTACTCTTGTCTGACAACTGCCTCCTGATCCAAATATAGGTTTCACGTAAGCACAACCAAGTGTCCTGGGATTTTCATTCTTCTCATAGCCAAACAGTCAAATGCCTTTGCATAATCATTGAAACACTAATAGACCTTCCTCTAGTATACTCTGCTTTCACCTAAGATCCATCTAACTTTCACTATCAGACTTTATGTCTGGTAGTTCTCTCTTGCTGTGCTGTGCCAGTCATTTTTTTGATAATTTTCAGCAGGATATTGTTTTTATGTGACATTAATTCTATTGTTCAATAATTTCCACACTGTGTTGGGTCACATTTTTTGAAAAAGGAATAAACATAGATCTCTTCCATTCTGTTGAACATGTAGTTGTCCCCCAGATTTCTTGGCACAACCTGGTGTCTACCTTCACTTAACCTGTCTGCTACATTAACTCAACAAAAGTGAGTTTCATGTATAAAATTGAGGTGATGATATATATCTAACATCTGTTTTTCTTAATGTACCATGTTGTTGTTGTTATATATTGTGGAGTCAGCATTGACCCATGGCTGACCATCCAGAGGTCGTCAAAGGCTATAAATTGAGATTATCCATCTTTCTTCAGTGATTGGAGCAGCTAGTGAATTCAAACTGCTTCCCCTTGGACTGGCACTACACCTTTACCACTAGGCCACCAGAGCTCTTGCACCATAGTTATGTGCTATATATTATCCATTGCGGGGAGATAGTTTGCTCTTGTAATTATGCCCATTTTTATATAGTGGGCAGGAGGCAAGTTTGAGATAAATTATTATGCTATAACCAGAAACAAGACTATCTTTTCCACACATTTGGATTTAGCTTTCTGAGAGGCTTTTCAAATACATTAAGCTCTTGACAATCACAAATATATTAATTTTCTTCATGGTTAATTACAACATTTACTTCTAGTGTGCTCAGAATAGAATCTTGAAGTCCTCCTCAACTCTTCTATTATACATTCTGTCTCTGATTCATAAGAAAATTATGCTAATCTTGTATCCAAAATATCATTCCTTTTCTGATATGACTTTCCAGCCAAACTTCTGAGAAAGTGCACATTCTTCCTTCTTTGTGATCCTATCCCCACTGGCATTATCCGATATGCATCATATATATATATATATATATATGAAATTTCAAGATAATTTCTAATCAAAATCCTTCCTTGGTTTTACATCTTACTCAGAAAGCAAAATCAAGATAAATTTTCTATAACAGTTTACAAGAATATAAGATCTCACCCTTTGTTATCTTTATCTCATAATTCTTTTTGCTCATTCTTCTGCATTTGAGGCATTTATTGAAGTATATATATTACATCTGACCAGTGACCCTCCATTTGGTTTTTGAGGTTATATATCTTAATGTAAGATGACTACCCATAAAAATGGGTTCCTCTGGAACTGCTACTGGATTTGCTGGTGAGCATCACCGTAGACACTTTTTATTTTAGTTAACACTACAACTCTTCAATATAACTACATGGAAACTTCTACTAAGTAAATGAAATACAATAATTTAAATTTATATAGAGATTATAGATAGGTAGTTAGATACAAGGATAAATATATATAAGACATAATATAAATTTGTTTTTGCTACAGAGGAGAAACCACTGACAGTTTAAAACCACAAGAGAAAGTTCATTTCCTTTCTTGTATTTTATAGGCTCTGAACACTTGCTAAAGGATCAGATAAGAGTTGATTCCCGCTCGATCACAATGAGGATACAGAATTAATTCCATTATTTTCCCCCGCTTTGGTGGCCTAGTGGCAAGAAGTTGTGCTGCAATCCCAAAGGCACACAATTAGAGTGTACCATTTGCTATGTGGGAGAAAGATGGGCAATTTCTGCCTGTATGATTACTGCCTCAGAAAACCCACCGACGAGTCAGCTATGGGTCAGCTCAGACTCTACAGTAAACAATAACAACAACAAGGGAGTAAATGTCCCAACATTTTGTGTTTTCCAGTTCTGGAGTCCAACTTAGTGTTACACATTATTTAATAGTTTTTAAATTCTGTAAAGTTGACCACAACACGTAGCAACCTTATGAACAGATCAAAACTTTGCCTTATCAAATGCCATCGTCATGATCTCCTCGATGCTTAAGCCTATAGTTATAATCATTATGTCAATCAACGTTGTTGAGGGTCTTTTTTTTTCTCTCCCTCTATATTTACCAAAGTAATCTCTTTTTCCAAGGACTAGCCTCTTCTGATAACATGCACAAAGCCTGTGAGGTGAACTTTCATGGTCCTTGTCTATAAGGCGCACTCTGTTTCCACTTTCTTCAAGATAGATTCTGTTGTTCTTTTGGCAGTCCAAGGAATGAATAATACCATAATATGAAGATATTCATTCTCTCTCCTTCAGTCTCTCTTAGTCATTTTCCAACTCTCAAATGCATAAGAAGCAACTGCCAATAGCCTGTATTTAAGCTGACATCCTTTAATTTAGCACTTGTAGAAGAAGCAAAGACTGCATGTGAACAGTTACATCCAAACTTCACTAATTCGACAAAGACATGTCCCCCATGCTACTGCACCCTTTTCTAATCATTTTAACATCAATATTCCTGCTCTACTGGGTCTGAAGTCCATTGCAATAACTCACAGACCACATAGAACCATATTGTTGTTGTTGTTGTTATGTGCCATTGTGTTGCTTGTGACTCATTGAGACCCTATATACTACAATCCTGAAAACTGCTCTATCCTGTGCCAACTTTACTGTCTCTGACACACTTACCCTAATTATCCCAGTCACTGTATTAATTCATCTCGTCAATGGTCTCCCTCTCTTTCATGGTCCATATGCCTTTCCAAGCATGATGTCCCTCTCCAAGGACTGGACCCTCCTTGCAACATGCCCAAATTATGTCAGATGAAGCCTCAGAATCCTTACTTCCAAAGAACAGCCTGGCTCCACCCTGTTTAGGAAGAACACGTTTGTTCTCCTGGTCATCCATGGTATGTATATTCAACCCTCTTCTCCAGTAACATAACTCAAAGGCATCAATTCTCTTTCTATTTTCTCTAGACATTGTCTAGCTCCCTGATGCCATATTAGGGAAATTAAAACAAACAAAAAACAAACAAACAACTATTATATAGTCAGATACTGTCAGTCAGGAGAGCTTCTAAATTGTGCTTGCAGGTATCTCAGTCTTAAACTTCGTAGCTTTTGGCTAGTGTTACAAAGCTCTCAGTCTTGTCAATTATGGTTCTCTCTGTCCCCTCAACCCCTAATCTTCCAACAAACTTAGGCAAAGGCCCTTAATTCTGGTTCTATGGGATACCAGTTCCAAGTTCAGCTCAATCTCATATAAAGCCTCTGGTTCTCTGCTTCTGCAACTGCTGCCACTTTCCTATAGATCTTGTTGGTACAAGAATCTCTGACCCTGAAGGGCATGAGGAGTTTGCTTGCATCTTCTTCTTTTCCGGTGGTGAGATTTAAAAAATCTGCTGCTGAAACTGCTCATTAGTCAAGAGACTACTCAGTACTCTTGGAAATAAGCTAACATGCCCTATTCTCATATTCCCACTCAGGCACGTGACAAAGTTGAAGTAAATGGCTGTAAGCCATTTTGAACAATAAACCCTGAATGCCATAACACTTCAAAGAGTTATTGTATAACCTAATAGAATTTTTTAACTGGACAGTTCAATAGTTATTTTGACTGAAACTACGACAGAGCAGTGGTTAAAGTGACTGCTAACTAAGAGGGCAGTGAGAATCTGTTGAAAGAATAATACAGTGTTTGAGACCTTATAGGGCAGGCCTGCTTATTCTATAGGTTCTCGATAAGTTGAAATTCATTTATTAACAGTGAGTTAAATTTTGGAGTTTATTTTTTTTCAACTTTTTATTGTGGTTTTTTTTCAGTCTTGGTGACATAGTGCACAATATACCAGGTTACTAACTGAAAACAGCTATTTAAATCCACCAGCTTCTTAGAGGGAGCAAGACCTTCTCATAAACCTGGTGGATAATCATGTATTGGAAAAGTTTCCGTGACACTGAGTAAGGGAGTTATTGTCATTGAAGGGAAAAACTACAGAGCTAATTTTACATTCAATAATTGATACATCTTACATTTCATGACACTGATAATATCCATGTTGTGTTATTCATTTTTTAAATTTTTGTATTACCCATTTCTAATATTGCTTCTTTCATTTCCTCTCTTCTGAGCTTTATCCTTGGGAAATAACTGGCCTTTATATCTTATGTAGTTTCTTCTAAAGAGTATATTATTCCATGGTGTGGTGTCAAGGGCTTATTGTTAAAAATTACTTTCTTAGTCATTGGCTAACTTTTATTTTGTGATTAAATATTTATTGTATCAAGGAAATAGCCTTGGGGGGGGCAGAAGGGAATACAAGCCTTTCCCTTGTAGAAGCTCATACAAGGTCATAGAAGCTCAGTGTCAGAGCACTATCTGGACGCTTGCTTTCCCTGACACAGCAGCCAGATGCCCTATAACTGATAGTCTGCAGGACCCTGACCCATCACTCACCAATCTGCAAAACTGACTTGCCCTACCCACAGTCATGAGAGTAATTTCCTGAAGGATTTGAGTTTCTGCAAGACATTTCAGCAAACCACAGAAACCAAGGGAATAAGGTAGTGGGGAAACAATAGAAGAGGAACAAGTAGTGTCAGGAACCATGGAGAAAAACAGTTCAAATATGTGACACCTTTTTGATTTCTACATTTTAGTAACTGTTTAGTAAATTATTTTTGTGTTATGTATCAAGTCAGAACTGACCCACAGCTGACCTTCCACTAGGTTTTCAGAGACACTAAATTGGAGGAGGGGTTTCGCTGTCTTTCTCCCTTGGAGAATCTGGTAGATTCAAACTACCCGCCTTTGAGTCAAAAGTCCAATTCCTTAACAATAAGCAATCTGAGTTTGCTTTCTTTTTTTTAAAAAAAGATACAGTATCCCACATAGTTTATTTCTCCTGTTGTTGTTATTGTCATTGTTATGTGCCATCGAGTCGCCTGCGACTCACAGCGACCCTAGGTACAACAGCCCTAAACTCCGCTCTGTCCTGTGCCAATCGCACTGTCTCTGACACTCCCAACCCAATTATCCCAGTAACTGAATCAATCCACCTCATAGAGGGCCTTCCTCTCCTGCGCTGTCCCTCCACCCTCCCAAGCATGATGTCCCTCTCAAAGGACCGGTCTCTCCTCACAACATGTCCAAAGTAAGTTAGATGGAGCCTCAGAATCCTTGCCTCCTATGAGCCACCCGGTTTAACCCTCTCAAGGACAAATCTATTTGTTTTCCCAGCAGTCCATGGTATTCTCAATACTCTTCTCCAGCACCACAGTTCAAAGGCATCACTTCTCCTTCTATCCTCCTTGATCATTGTCCAACTCTCTGATGCATAACAGGTGATTGCGAAGACCATGGCCT
>NW_006399819.1:6860230-6864495 GCF_000299155.1 Elephantulus edwardii
CCATCTCATCTCACTAATGCCCAGTATGTCAATATTTATGCGTTCCATTTCTTCCTTAACAATATCTAATTTTCCTACATTCATGGTTCTCATATTCCATGTCCCAGTCACCAGTGTCTGCTTACAACTGTTCCTCGTCCTTTGTATTCCTTTGTAGGAAGGTCAAAACAGAGACTTGGCTCTGACTGGCTGAAGTTTGGCACCTCACAGGACAGCCACCAGACCCCGCAGTCCCAACCTATCTTCCTAGGTATTCGGAGACACCAAAAGCACGTGACATCCGTTCCAGCCCGAGGGCCATAGGCCCTCGGGCCAAGAAAAACGTATCTACACAGCAATTCTATAGGATGCATCACCTTTGACCGATAAATATTGCGACTAAACTTCAGAGACACTGATCCCAACATAAGGAACTACCATCAGCTGATGTGTTTGAAATCACAGAAGCCATGGAAGCTTCACATATAAGTTATTAGATGGAGGGCTAGTGAAAGGGAGATAGATGTGAAGGGAGGGGGTAGAAGTGGATGGATATCCTGTGGGATGGTGAAGCAGGAAATAAGTGCATAAAGGTGCATGTGAGAAAGGCAGGGACAACACAGACACTAAAGTTAACTCCGCAATAAGGGATATACCTTTAACTTGCTGGTCTGTCTAATACTTCTCTAAATTTGAACATTCACATTGAGACAGACTAGAAAGAAGGATTGGTCATCCACTTCTGAAATAGCAGGCCTCTGAAAACCCTATGTACAACAGAACACATTTAGATAACAGAAATGGCAAAGGAGATTGAGTTTTCAGATATGGAAATACAAAGGAGGAGTTATTTCTCATAGTTCTCCTAAAAAACTGAACATTATTCAAGAACATACAAAATGTTTTAAATGATGCACCAAAAAAATCCAGCAGTATAAAAGAATGCTTGTTAATCTTGTTCACTGTGCAGACTAAATATAATCACTTGTTTAAATAGTAACAAAAATAAAATATTTTACAAATCTTGTGCAGACTACAAAAGGAGAAATTATTATCATATATATGATTTTTATTCTATTAGTCAGTTTTCTTTCATGAGTTGCATCAACAAATCCCAAGACAGAGGCAGAAGGCTGTGTATTTTAAAGGAATTAATGTTATGAATTGGACTTTACAGAGTTACTATCACTATCATTCATCACTGTAGTTTGTATCCATCATATGATAATCTTATAATATGTTACATTTGAAAAATGCAATGTTGGAATATCTGAGTGACAATTTTACAACATTCTCACACCATGAGCTGGTTAAGGAGGTAACACCACCTGTAGTTGCCTCCTGTAGTTGCCTCCTGTAGTGCTTCACTGTTGGTAATACATACAGTTCACCATGGTTAAAAGAAATTAGACATAAACAACTATGAGATATGATCTCACCCCAGTCAGAATAGCAAAATTTAACAGAATAGCAAGCAACAAATGCTGGCGAGGTTGTGGAGAAACTGGAACCCTTACTCACTGTTGGTGGGAATGTAAAATGGTGCAACCACTGTGGAAGGCGGTATGGCGCTTTCTCAAAAAGTTGCAAATAGAGATACCATTTGACCCAGCAATTCCACTACTGGGAATGTACCCTAAAGAGACAATAAATGACATCCAAGCAGATATATGCACACCCATGTTTATCACAGCTCTGTTCCCAATACCAAGGAGTTGGAAACAACTCAGGTTCCCATCAACAAATGAATGGATAGAGAAGCTGTGGTATATTCACACCATGGAATACTATGCTGCATTGAAAAACAAGGAACTCATTCAATATTATTCAAAACGGATGAGCCTGAAGGACATCATGCTAAGTGAAATATCTCAGTCGCAAAAGGACAAATATTGCATGGTGCCACTGCTGTAAAATGGGACTGATATCAGGGTGGGGGTAAGAATGAGAAAAACTGGATGAATTGTGTATACTGCACTGAAACAGATGAGGGACTGAATAATTTAAAAGCGATGTATGATGCGGTATTATGGTTATCACAAGAGTCCACAATTAAGGTTGCATAGTGGAGTGTACTTGGGGCGGTGGGAGGGTGCAGGGGGATTGTGTACCAGGGAGGGAGTCTTTCTTTTACTTTTGAAAGAGAGGAGCGAACTGGGATGGGGGAGAGGGCTGGGCGGGTAGAGAAGTGCAGCAATGAATGAATGGAAATCCAAATTCTCTGTAAATGTTCATTAAAATTACTTAAAAAAATTAGACATCAATATGGTTAAGCAGCTCCAATTTACTGAAGGCCATCAATGACTACCACTGGAACAGTGAATTCTTTTAAAGTGTATATCCTAGAAACAAACACCATCATTACTCCTTAAGAGGAGAGGTACCTAACTGTAGATTTTCCCAAGGCAATGCATCTCCTTATTTCCTGACTGCTAGTATGAAGGTGGTTAATTGTGGATCCAAGCAAATGAAGTCGGTTACAAGGTTCAGTTTCCTCTCCATCCACATGATGTTGCCTATCTGTCCAGTGGTTAAGAATCTTTGTTTTCTTGATAGTAGGATGCAATCCATATTGAAGGCCTTGATCCTCTGCATAAAGTATTCAGGCTTACTTTAAGCAAGCAAAGTTGTATAATCTGCATAATGCAGGTTATTGATGAGTCTCCATCCAATCTTGATGCCACACTCCTCCTAATAGAGTCTATTATCTTAGATAGATTGAATAGGTATGGAGAGACAATACAACCCTGATGCAATACTCCCTTCTCAATTTTAAATCATACAGTGTTTAAATCATCATTCTTTGTTTCTAAAACAACCTCCTGGTCCAGGTATAGGTTCTGCATAAGCACAGCTAAGTGTTCTGAGATTCGCATTCTTCTCGATGTCAGACACAATTTGTTATGATCCCCACAGTCAAATGCCTTTGAATAGTCAATAAAGCACAAATAGACATTCTTCTTTTTTCCTTACATTCAGCAAGGATCCATCTGAGATTAGCAATAATATCCCTGGTACCATGGTCTTATCTAAATCCTATTTGAGTTTCTGAGTTTCCCTTCTATATACAGTTCTGGCCATTTTTTTATGATCTTCAGCAGTATTTTGCTTGTATGAGATATGAATTATATTTTTCAATAGTTTCTACATTCAGTTGTATCACCTTTATTGGAAATGGAAATAAATAGAAGCCTTTTCCAATCCATTGGCCATAAAGCTGTCCTCCAAATTTTCTGGCAAAGAGTCATGAACACAAGAGACAACTTAAATTTAGAATTTATTAAGTTTATATATTAACAAAATACTTATTGTTAATTTTTATCCATTGTACTATTAATGGGCTTTGTTTTTTGCAATGTTATTTTTCCATTTAAACTTGAAATGCTGAAGGAAATATCTATTTTTAGATTACATCTCTGGCATAGTATGTTTAGCCTGCTAAAAGAATACTGGTGTACTCACAGGAAGATCTTTGTTTGGTTGTTAAGAGTAAAAATCATAGGTTGAAGGACTTATGGATAATTCTTGCCTACATTAAAATGGCTCTACAAAAATAGATTACTGTTTGATGAAAAATAAAGGAAGATATGAAAGTTCGTCTTGGTTTAATAATGCTTCAATAACAGAGACATGCAAAAATCATAGCAAAATAAAAGTACATTGAAAACCTAAATTCACTTAACATAAGTCCTTACAAGCAACATTTGAGAGAAATAAAATATCTATTACTTTATTTATTTAAAGTTGTGATAAAGCAGGTAAATAATGTTGTTTTATTGGTATGTGCCAAGTCAACTACAATTCAGCAATGCTCTGCATAAATTCTAAGACAATCTCATTGTCTGTGACACACCTACCTCCTTTAGCCCAATTACTGTAAATTTATTTCATCCAGAATCTCTGTCTCCTGCTCTGTTGCTATATCCTTCCAAGCATAATGTCCTTCTTCAAGGACTGGCCTGTCCTGGAAACATATCCAAAGTATGTAAAATAGAACCTCAAAATCCTTGCCTCCAAAGATCAATTTGGTTTCACTTCTCAGACACATCTTTTTGTTTTCTTGGTGGTGCAGGGTATGTTCAATACTCTTTTTTTTTCAGCAGCACAATCCAATGACATCAGTTCTCCTTATGTCATCTTTTGTCATTGTCTGTCTCTCTAATGCACAGCAAAAAAAAAAAAATGTGAAGACAATGGCCTAAATCAGGCACACCTTAGTCTCTAGATTGACACTGCTCCTCTTCAGCACTTGGTGATATTTTTTTTCCCTAGCTTTTTTTTTTTTT
>NW_006399819.1:6873324-6876295 GCF_000299155.1 Elephantulus edwardii
AGAGACCGGTCCTTAGAGAGGGACATCATGCTTGGGAGGGTGGAGGGACGGCGCAGGAGAGGAAGGCCCTCTATGAGGTGGATTGATTCAGTGACAGGTATAATTGGGATGGGAGTGTCAGCGACGGTGCGATTGGCACAGGATAGAGCAGAGTTTAGGGCTGTTGTACATAGGGTCGCTATGAGTCGCAGGCGACTCGAGGGCACATAACAACAACAACTACACACAGTTGAATGTCTTTGCATAGTCAATAAAGCTATATATTCCTCTGGTACTCTTTGATTTTATCCATACAGGGCTGTTAAACAGGGAATTTATCAGGATAAACACCTTAGCTTTTAGGATATCTTTAATCAAGGCAGTTACAGCCTTTTGACATCATGCTGAGAGAAGTGAAAGTTCAAAGAAGAAAAGAAGATCCTCAATACAATGTATTGATACGGTGACAGTTAAGATGAGATTCAGCATATCTCAGATTCTAAAGATGACCCAGGTGATGGAAAATGTTAGGTGTGCTGTTCATAGAATTGCTGTGAGTTGTAGAGAGAGCTCTGTTGGCCTAGTGGATAGAAAGCTATGCTATGAAGCCAATCTGTGGACTTCAGGCCTGGTTTTAATTGTTTTGGGTCAAATATTTTTCTAAGTGGTATAGCACTGCTCTGTCAATTTGCTGTACAGGTAACTGGTGGTTGCTGTGATGCTGAACACTGTGACACTGATGTGTCAAATGTAATTATGGTTACCCATGGTGGGCAGTGTTTGGCAGGGCTCCCAGATTAAAACAAGCTTGGAAGTAGGAAGTGACATCCACTTCCTAAATAGTTTGCCTCTGGAAATTCTATAAACTTAGAGAAAAGATGAAAGTTATACAAGTGTTTTGGTCTTTTGTTTATAGGGTCACTGCGAGTCGTCTATGACTACACGGCACTTAACAACAACAACAACATCCATCTCCTTTTGTCCACCAAGAATTCTATATTGCTTTAAATCAACAATCTGAGTGAGCTTAGACAATTCTAATGGTCCCCATTTAGCATGTCTTATCAACATTGCCTTGGGGGAGACTTATAAACTCTCGGTATTTCAATATCTGATACACAGAGTGTTTCCCAATTAGATATAATATCCACACCAATAATATATTTAGGTAAAGGAGATGAAACTACGTCATACAACACTTGTTTATATTCTCCAATTCTCCTGAAGACTTTTGTTCTAGTCCTATTAATTGCGGCATTTCCAGGTCTTTCTTATACAACTTTATGCCCCCTCAAGATTTTATCAATATAGGTTTGGGAATTAGAATAACTTGAGCTCCTGTGTCTAGAAGCGACAAGAATGCTTCTTCTCCACTCCTAACCCATTTTACCCACATATGTGTATAGGGTTTTGTGTCCCCTCCTGGGATTGAACCAGAAGACCCTGGCCTTCTCTTCAGCTATCTCAATCAACTAGCTGAGCTTCTACTTCAAG
The DNA here is from genome assembly GCF_000299155.1 of Elephantulus edwardii. NCBI lineage: Eukaryota > Metazoa > Chordata > Mammalia > Macroscelidea > Macroscelididae > Elephantulus > Elephantulus edwardii. The sequence continues at coordinate 6,874,798 of NW_006399819.1, forward strand.
TGGTTCTGAGTAGGTTCCCTCATCATTACTTACCTTATGAGTGGGATGAATTGAAGGAACTTGTCTAAGACTTCTTGATGTTGCGGGGAACAGATGAAGCCTTCACTGATCCACCCAAACTCCTGTAGTGTTGCTTTAGAAACTGTGTCTCAGCTTCATCAATGTCTGCTATATTCATCCCATCTGATTAATCATCCATAAATCTCTACCCTACTAGGGTAAATCCTTTTTCCATGGTCTTGTCCTGCTTGCCTGTTTATCACCCCGGTGTTCTTTTTATCTGTAAAGTTCATACAAAGAAGTGTTTTCTGTATAGCTGACACAGCTTCTTCAATCGTCTTGTTCTGCAGTAGTAGAACTACATGAGATTGCCATTTTCTGGGAGCCCTCATAATTTCCATTTCTGCCATTGGCTAATGTAATGGCATATTCATTGGAAGAATGTCTTCAGTGCCATAAAGCCACTCCAACATTACTTGCATATAAAGAATATTGACTGCTTCCTCTGGAGTATTTCAATTGTTACTTAGATGAGAAAAGAGGAAGTTTCCTTTAAAGGATAAACAAGCCAAAACAGCTTCCCAAGGCATGCGGTTCAAGGATACCAGCTGTTCCATGGGAGAAGGATAGACAATATCCTCCCAGCCAGTTAACTGCCTTTGAAAACTTGAGAGAAGATCATCTAGAAGTCAGTTCAGACACTATGGTACATAACATCAACAACATAACAATCACACCTTTAATCCATGAGTTAATCATCCCCTCTGGGATAACCTGTCTTATGACTAAATTTTCCAATGTCATTGCTCTCAGTTACACAGAAAATTGTGAGTCTAGCTTTAACCCATATATGTTCCTCCATTCTTTAGCATACAGAAACAAAGATGCTACCCCTAAATTTGTCACTCTTGCAATTCATTTTAGTAGTGGTTCTTCAAGAGATTGCCAAGAACTATTTACAAACTTACGTATTTCCTCTACACCATATATTCTGGTTACAGTAATTACTTGATCTTGCCCATATGCTTGTTGTTGTTTTTGTTGTTGTTATGTGCCATCGAGTCACTTGTGACTCATAGCGACAACAGCCCTAAACATTAGAGAGAAGCTTACCTTTCACTCATTGTTTCCCTCAGCTATGTATTATTCAACAGATTTTTTTTGCATACAGACATCTGTAAGACCTAGTGCTCAGTACATGTCATTTTCCTTTCTCTTACATTATCAGGTTCACAGAGAATTGCAGCCTATAAGGTGTGAAATAGAAACTGATATGTTTAGATACCTACCTTGTGCTTAATAAAATTATGATGGTAGTTAATTTAACGAATCCAGAAATTGTTACTGAACACTTCACAGAATTTATTTAGATGGAAACCATGGATTTTATCCAAATTGACTATTTGTACCCACAGTGGCTACCTGTACTTGATATTCCAAACTCAATAATAAAAATCTTTGAAAGGTAAATATATAAGATTTTTTTTAGAATTTAATA
>NW_006399819.1:6876395-6884157 GCF_000299155.1 Elephantulus edwardii
GATATATGATTGAGTATTATGGTTAGCACAGGAATCCAGAATTAATGTTGCATAGAGAAGTGTACTTGGTGATATTTTAACAACAGATTTTTTTCTTTCATTTCTTGACTGCTGGTGCCAAGAATTTTCACTGTGGAACCAAGCAAGCTGAAATTGATCTCTTCTCTGTCTATCATGCTGTTGCAATTAGCCCAGTCATAAGAAATTTTTCTTCTTGATGTTGAACTTCAATCCATATTGAAGACTACAATCCTTGGCCTTCTGCAACAAACGTTGCAAAGTCTTCCTTGGTTTCAGCAAACAAAGTTGTGCTATCTGCCATCTGCCTTTGTTGAGTCTTCCTCCAATCCTAATGCCACATTCTTCCTCATAAAGTTCAGCCTCTCAAATTATCTGCTCCACATATATATTGAAAAGAAGAGAAATAGCAATAATTTAATATACAGAGAGCATAGATACGGGAGCGATGGTGGTGTACATATCATGTTGGGTTAGTAACTAAAGTATTATACTACAATTCTGGCAGTTTGAATTCACCAGCAGCCTCAAAAGAGGAAGATGAGTAGTATCCTCCAATGAAAATACTCAGCTTTGGAAACCTGTGTGAAAGTCATACGAGTTAGAGTTGAAAAGATGACAGTGAGTTTGAATCTTAAGGCTTTTTAAAGATAATTATATTTTGAAACTTTATAAAAAGATATTCCAAAGCTTAAGGATATGAAATTTCTGAAATAACTAAAGAATTCAAAGGAGGAACTGAACATACCATGGACTGCCAAGAAAACAAATAGGTCTGTCTTGGAGAGAGTGAAAACAAATTTCCTTTGGAGGCTAGGATTTTGACGCTCTGTCTCACATACTTTGGGCATGTGGCCAGGAGTGATTGGTCCTTGGAGAGGGACCTCATGCTTGGAAGGGTGGAAGAAAAGCAAAGGTGAGGAAGACCCCAGATGAGATAGATTGATACAGTATTTGGGGCAATGGAGATTGGTGCATCAGATTCAGGGAGACTGACTCAGGACAGGGCAGGGTCCAGAGCTTCTGTACATAGAGTTTCTATGGGTCTCAGGCAACTAGATGGCACATAACAACAACATCAATAAAAATTTCTTTACTATTGTATATGTAAATTAGGGAGCTCTCCAAATTATTGAGGAGTAATAATGTTAGCTTGAGGACTAAGGTCTAATTCAGGCTATAGTCTTTCCTATCACTTGCTAATCATCTGAGAACTGGACAATGAATAAGGATGACAGAAAAAGAATTGATGCCTTTGAGCTGTGGTGTTGGAGAAGAGTACTGAACATCCTGTGCATAGCCAAAAGAAAAAAATAAATATGTCTCGGAGAGGGTGCAGCCAAAGTTCTCTTTGGAGGCAAGAATATGAGCCTTTCCCTCATGTATTTTGGCCATGTTGCTAGGAGGGGCTATTTCTTGGGGGACATGATGCTAGGAACAGTGGACGGTCGGGGAAGGAAAGGAAGGCTCTCAACCAGGTGAATTGATATGATGACTGCCATAGAGGCTCTTATGTGTCAGGGAGTGTGAGGATGGCATAGATCTTTTGTTCATAGGGTCGCCATGAGTCATACTAGACTTGACAGCACCTAACAATAAGTACAACAACAAATGTGAGTTTCCCTACTCTCAAGTCTAATAGCATAAATAAAGCAAGCAAATTCAATATTTTTTTTAATATATTTTGCCTATTAGTTTCCCTTAAGTGCATGCATAGGTCTCTAGAAGGTAGATGGCAAAATCTTTTCATTTTCCTTCTTCTGCCAATTATCTGAACTGGGATTATACATTTTTTAAGAATCCACTAAGTTTATCTTACATCTTTTATTTTTTTAATCAAAATTAGTAGAGTTAAAACTAATTAAGATTAAATAAGTTCTGAACTATACTATAAAATAAGTTTTTACGTTATGGTCCATGGTCTCATAAAGATTACTGAGACTCAAGATACCTGAGAGGTTAAAGGACATTATTTACTTCATTATTGTTTTGATATTTGTAAGATTATGAGGGGGGAAAGTTATTTCAACATTTCTTTTCTTTATTTTTTTCAACATTTCTAGTAATTTTTTATTTCCCTATGGAGCTCTAGCTGTATAGTCCCTAATGAACTGTTTACTTAATACAAAAGTGGCTTCTCTCCATAGCTTCAAATCTATTATCCTCTGTGGGAAAAAGGTGATCAATCTCCTCCTGTATGATTTATGGCACTGGAAAGCCCACTAAAGGTACAGCTATAAGTGACTTCTTACTCACAGGTAATGACTTTGTCTTTTGAAGCATTCTATCTTTGTACTCTGATTAAAAAGCTCTCTTAAGTTTGTGTTGATGGATCTAAAAAGGAATGAGGTCTCATGTGAAGATTTTACTGAGAAGAGAACCACTTTCAGGCTTATGTGGTTACTGAGAGGATTAAGTTGCTACCTTTACAGTTATTGCCCAAGTTTGTATTAAAATCCTTACCATGTATGTGTTTCTGCCATTACCACTTACTTTGTCAAAGCAAGCCTACTGAAAAGACAACAGAACAAATCTCTGCATTAAAGTTCCAGTTTTTGTTAACTTAAGCACACAAATGATACTTCAGTATATTTTTTCTTCTTGTTGCTTTGTGTCTTAATATGTGATTGATTCTGGAGAATGTAGCATGTGCCCTTGAGAAAAAAATGAATTGAGCTTTCTTTGGGTGCAGTACTCTGAATACATCCACAAAGTTGAGTTGGCTGATTGCATAGTTTAGATCATCTACATCTTTTTTTATTTTCTTTTGGGTTGACCTATCCTTTGGTGATAGTGGTGTTTTGAAATCTCCTACAACTATTGTGGTGCTCTCTCTCTATTTCTCCTTATTCTGTAAACCATTGTTTTATGTATTTTGTAGTATATCATTTGGTGCATAAATGTTGATTAAGGTTATGTCTTCTTGATCTCTCATGGTTTTCATCCTGTCGTTTTATTATATTTATCACATTCTTTTTGTTAGAAATAAGAGTTAGTTCCTTCTGAAAAAATGAAGGGGAATGGTAATAAAAGAACAGAAAACTCACTCAGGAAACGTGCTTTATCTTATAATCTGTCTGCTACAGTTATTGTATGATTTAAATAGCTTCTTGAAATTATTGAAAATATTTATAAAATTTTTCTTTTCAATTCTTTGTGAAATAGTGAAATGTGTTGCTAATTCAAATGTTGCATGTCTCTGGTAATACAAATCCATTAGCAGCTCCATGGGAGAAATATGGGCAGTATCCTCACAATTTGATTCACAATGATGGTTAAGTTGGAGGATAACTTTCTGATGGAACCAACTTGACTGCAAAGATTCTTTTATAATAATGCATATATTAATTTCTTTTGCTATTTAGCCCATGGAGTTCAAATCATGCCTTGATTTTGCAATCTAGTTGGAACTTGAGGAAGCAGTAGAATGTTCCCAGCCGTTTTTGGTCAAATCTTCATCTAAGTGGCATAGTACTGGTGTGTCCATTTGCTGTACAGAAGTAACTTGTAGCATTACTTCAGATTATTTCTACTGAGATCTGTAGGTGTTTGTTAAAAGTACATTATCAAATCCTTATTTCTAGTGTATCTTAGATGGAAGTTCTGCTGAAATTTATTAATCAGGTATAAATCTAGTGGTATTTGATATAGCTTCAATAACTTGCAGCATAAGAGCAATTTACTAACCATCACAAAGGAGTGGTATTTGGGGATGCTGTTGTTATGTACACTCAAGTTGAGAACAACTTATAATAACTCTATGAACAACAGATATGAAGCTTGTCCTGTACTGTATCATCCTCATCAGCTCTCACATTCTTAAATCCATTACCGCAGTCACTCTGTCAATCCATTTAATTGAGGGTCTTTCTTGCTTTCACTGACCCTCCACATTTCCGAGTAAGATGTCCCTCTCCAAGAAATAGCCTCTCTCAGTAATGTGACCAAAGTATGTGATATAAAGCTTTGTCATCCTTGCCTCCAAAGAGCTCTCTGGCTATACTTTCTTAAAGATATAGAAGTTTCTTTTGTCAGTCATTGGGATATTCAGTACTTTTCTCCAAAACCACAGCATCAATACTTCTATTATCTTTATACATTCTCCATCCCCCAGATGTGTAGTGAGGGTTTGAAAGGTGATGGCTTGTCTCAGGCACACTCTAGTCTTCAAAATGATATCATTGTTCTTCAATAATTTGGAGTGGTCACTCACTCACTGCAGATCTTCCCCAAACAGTAAGTCTCTTGATCTCCTGATAACAGTATCAAGTGTGTTGATTGTGATCCAAGTAAGATGAAATAATTGACAATTTTAACCATCATCTACATTTAGGGAAATATGGAAGCCAGCTGCTTTACGTCTTATGTCTTAAATCTCCCCAAGTTAGACAATTTCTTAATTTGCTCACTGTTATCAAACCAGTAAATAAGTTTCCCACTCATATCAAATTAGTGCCCTGGATGCACTCACCAGTCTATCCCAGGAAATTTGTAAGATAGCTGTCTGGCCAATGGATTGGAAGAGGTCTATTTTTGTTCCCATTTCCCGGAAAGGTGATCCAACACACTGTGGAAATTATTGATACATTAACAATATCATTAATATCACATGCAAGCAAAACACTGCTGACTACCATTTAAATATGTCTAGAACAGTACATAGATAGGGAACGTCCAGAAGTTCAAATAGGATTTAGATGAGACTACAACACCAGGAACATCATTGCTGATGTTAGATAGATGCTGCCTGAAAGTAAAGAATACTATAAAACATCTGCTTAGGCTTTATTGACTGTGCAAAGGCATTTGTCTTTGTGGATCATAACAAGTTATGGCTAACATTGAGGAGAACAGAATCCCAGAGCACTTAATTGTGCTCCTGCGAAATCTAGACAAGGAGGCTGTTGTGTGAATAGAGCAAGGGAATACTACATGGCTTAAAATTAAGAAGAGAGTGTGTCAATGTTGTATTCTCTCTCCAAACCTACTCAATCTGTATGCTGAGCAAATTATTTGAGAGCCTGGACACTGAGGAGGAATGTGGCGTCAGGATCAGAGGGACATTCATAAATAACCTGTGCTATGCAGGAGTGGCATCCACTTCCTAAACAATATGCCTCCAGAAACTCTATGAACTTTGATAAATGTTGATAGTTGTAGAGGGGCTTCAGGCCTCTTGTTCATAGGGTCGCTATGAGTCATGCTCAACAACAACAATATAGGTGGCACAACCTTGATTGCTGAAAGAGAGGAGAACTTGAAGCATTTATTGCAGAAAATCAAAGAATACAGCTGCAACTGGATTACATCTCAATGTCAAGAAAACAAAGATTCATATCATTGGATCAATAGGCAACATAAATAGATGGGACAAAGATTGTAACTGTCAACAATTTCATCTTACCTGAAGTCATAATTAACACCCTTGATATTAGCAGTCAGGAGATTAGGAGACATACTGCAGTGAGGAAGTGTGCATTTAAGGATTTCTCTAACTTATTGAAGAGTAATGATGTCAGTTTGAGGACTAACTGATCCAGACTATGGTCTTTCAGACCACTTGTTATGCATCTGAGAACTTGACAATGAATAAATAAATGACAGAGACTTGATGCCTTGAACCTGTGGTGTTGAAGAAGAGTGCTCCTATAGACTGCCCCCCAAAAATAAAATGTCTTGGAAAGGGTGCAGCCAGAGTGCTCTTTGGAGGCAAAGATGATGAGCCTTTGCTTCACGTGTTGTGTTGTAGGTGATTGCCACTGAATCAAGCACAACTCATAGTGGCCCTATGAGTAAAAGTTCTGAAACCTTTCTATACCTATTTTCATTTATCAAAGATCATAGAGCTTTCAGAGGCATGCTGTTTAGAAAGTGGATTCCACTCCTTGCTTCACATATTTCGCATATTTTGCCAAAAGGGTCTTTTTCTTGGAGAGGGACATGTAGCTTGAAAGGGTAGAGGGTTGGAGAAGGAGAGGATGATCCTCTGCCAGACAGATTGAGATAGTGACTGCTGCAATGGGACCTAATGCATCAGGAAGTATGAGGATGGCACAGGATAGGACAAGATTCAAACCTATTGTTCACGAGGTCATAATGGGCTGAACTCAACTCAATGGCACCTAACAACAATAACATCAAACCAGTAGAAAATAAACATTTCTTTTCTTCTAAAGAATATTGTATTATAGTTGTTTTTCAGTGTTAGATATTTACAAGCTATAATAAATATAAAACATAATTATACTGTATATCTGGACCAAGCCTAAGTTTCTTCTAATCAGGAATATGGCAGTAGCCTGTCGAGTTCACATAACCATGTGACAAAATGTATATGTATGTGATATTCTTCCCATACAAATGTATAAGAGATCATTTCCTTATCTAGCAAACTGTGGCTTAATCTTTTTGTATGCTGATATGAAGAAAAAAGCATTTGTATGATACATCACTGAGTACCAATCTCTTTTAATCTGCTGAATTTGTTTGCACCATTGATATCATGTCTGGGACTTCTGAGGCCACAGGTGGCACTCCTTTGCTTTATATAGACCTCGATAGTCTAAAATTAATCTCCATAAACCATCTGCCTTTTTTTACACTTCATGTTATTATTGTTGTTATGTGTCATCAAGTCAAGTCTCTTGTCACTCATAGAAACCCTATGTATAATAGCTCTGAACTCTGCCCTATCCTGAGCCAGTCTCACTGACTCTGACACACCTAATCCCATTGACCCAACTATTGCATCAATCCATCTCTTCTGGGGTCTTCCTCAACTTCACTGTCTCTCTACCCTTCTAAGTGTGATGTTCTTTTCCAAAGACTGTTCCCACCTGGACATGTGTCCAAAGCATGTCAGATGGAGTTTCAGAATTCTTGTCTCAAAGGAGAACTTTGGTTTTCCCTCTCCACGACAAACCTATTTGTTCTGGTGGTCCACAGTTTATCCCAGCACTACTACTCTTTTCCAGCACTACAACTCAAAGACATCAATTATTTTTCTGTCATCCTTAGTCATTGTTCAGCTCTCTGATGCATAACATGTAATTGTGAAGACCATGGCCTGGATCAGGCACAACTTAGTGTCCAGATTGACATCGCTGCTTCTCAGTACTCTGGAGAGGTCAATGAGAGCAGACTTGCCCAATTCATCTTTAGATTTTTTTCTGACCACTGTTACCAAAAGTGTTGATTGTGGAGCGAAGCAAGTTGAAATTGTTAACAGCCTCAATCCCTTCTCCATTTATTATGGTGCTTCCAAATGGCCAGTGCTGGGAATCAGCCTTCTTGATGTTAAGTTTCAATCCATATTGAAAATTACAGTCCTTGATTTTCTTCAGCAAATGCTTCATGTCCTCCTCAGTTTTTGGAAACAAGGCTGTGTTAGGTTGTTGGCAAGTCATACTCCAATCTTGATACTACGCTCCTCCTCACAAAGTCTAGCCTCTCAAATGATCGGTTCCATTTATAGACTGAAAAAGCATGAGATAGGAAGCTTCCCTGATGCACTCCTTTCCTAATTTTGAACCATGCAGTGTTTCCTTTCTCTATTCTGAAGGCTGAAAGTATGGATTTAACAAGAGCATAATCATTTGTTCTGAGATTCCCATTCTTCTCAAGGTTAGCCACATTTTTTTGTTATCTACACAATGGAATGCATAAATATTGACATACTAGGCATTGGTGAGATGAGATGGACTGGCATGGGGCATTTTGAGTCAGATGACCATATGATATATTA